>NC_067409.1:97391592-97694092 GCF_009764475.1 Pristis pectinata | reverse complement strand
GTTATCAGGTGAGATTGGATAGGCCAGGTTTGTTTTCCCTGGAGTGAAGGAAGCAGAGGACCGACATGACAGAGGTAGTGACAGAGATAGAGGTCGGGCAGGCACGGTAGTGTAGCAGTTAGCATAATGCTTTACAGTGCCAGCAACCCGGGTTCAATTCCGGCCACTGTCTGTAAGGAGTTTGTACGTTCTCCCGTGTCTGCGTGGGTTTCCTCCAGGTGCTCAGGTTTCCTCCCACATTCCAAAGACATACGGGTTAGGAAGTTGTGGGCATGTTATGTTGGCGCCAGAAGCGTGGTGACACGTGTGGGCTGTCCCCAGAATACTATGCAAAAAGATACATTTCACTGTGTTTCGATGTGCATGTGACTAATAAAGGTATCTTATCTCATACAAAGTTATAAGTGGCATGTATAGGATAGATAGCCAGTGTCCATTTCCCATGGCAAGCAAGTCTAAAATTATGGGGCGTAGGTTTAAGGCAAGAGGGAGGAGGTTTAAAGGGGATCTGAGGGGGTACATTTTTCCCCCAAACAGAAAGAGCAGCTGTTATCTGGAATGAGTGCCAGAGGAGGTAGTGGAGATAGGAATAACAACGTTTACAAGGCATTTGGACAAGTACAAATCAGCAGGGCAATAGAGGGGTATGGAGTTAATGCAGGCTAGTGGGATTAGTATAGATAAGTACAATGGTTGCCTTAGACACAGTGTGCCAAAAGGTCCAGTTCCATGCTGTACAACTCTGACTCTACAGTACATTCAAAGTTTGTTGATGATACAAAGAATGGTAGCAGTGTGGAGGCGCAAATACAGACCCTGGGGACATAGACAGTTAAAATTAATTGGTAAGGATGTGGCTGATGCAATTCAAGGTGAAAAATTTGAAGTCATGCCCTTTGGTGGAAAAACAAATGATTTTTTATGAAAATAGAGATCGAAATGTGGTGGTGTTCAGATGCACCTGGGTGCTCTTTACATAAATAACTTAAAGTTAATAATGTAGATCCCAAAGAATTAGAAAGGGAAGTAGAGTGTTGGTCTTTATGACAGTTTGAGTACAAGAATAGAGATGTGCCTTACTACAAAAAATAGAGTCCTGCTGAGACCACATCTGGACTGTTATGTACAGGTCTGATCTCCCTTCGATTATTGAGGGAATACAGCAAAGGTTCACCAGACTGCTTCCAAGAACAATGCACTTTTTGTCCAAGAAGAGATGAAGACTGGGCCTATATTCTTGGGATTAGGAAAATGAGTTCCAATCTCATTGAAAAGTACAACATTTGGAACAGAATAGATCGTGGAGTCATGATTCCATGACTGGGGCATCTAGAACCAGGTGCCAGTCTGGAGGACAAATTTCTACACACAGCAGCTTGTGAATCTTTGGAATTCTCAACCCAAGAGGGCAGTGGAGGCTAGGCCACTGAATAAATTCAAGATAGAGATCACAAGGTATTGTGGGATAAATAATTAGATATTAATGGATACAAGATTTGTGCGGGAAAGTGGCAATGGTGAAAAAGATCAGCCTTGAACTTATTGAAAAATGGAGCAGGTAAGAGGCTGGTGGGCCTGCTCCAGCTTTTTATCTTGGTGCTTTTGCCAATCACTTCAATTCTATTCGTGTTTATGTATTCCTCAACCATTCAAGTGCTTAGAAATCCTCTGTTGCATGGAGTGCACATGATATTGTATGCACTTTGACTCACTTCTGTGGTTCCATTGATCTCAAAAAATGAATCCAATGCACACGAGGGATGAAATGTCCCATTGTTTACTTAAAGTTTTTCATAAATTTAAAACACCTCCAAACTCCTCTTAGCCTTCTCTGCTTACCAGTTGCTGCTTTACTCCCAATATTTTCCTATTGCCCTTCCCAAAACCAGAAACATCCACTTGACCGACCACCCAGCTTTCTTCCTCACCTTGTGCTGGGAAGGACACAGATGCAGCTTAATAACTCTGACCAGAAATCAAGAGATACCAAAAGAATCAGAATCAGATTTATGATCACTGACTTAGATGTCATGAAATTTGTTGTTTTCTGGCAGCAATATGGTGCAAAGACATAAGATTACTATACATTATAAAAAATAAATAGTGCATAAACAAAAAGGAATAAGACGGCAGGGTTCATGGACTCTTCAGAAATCTAATGGTAGAGGGGATGAAGCCATTTCTGAATAGTTGAGTGTGGGTCTTCAGGCTCCTGTTCCTCCTCTCTGATGGTAGTAATGAGTTCAGTCAACAGCATTGAACAATTTAATTGATTATCAGACCAAAGCTTGCAGTGTCTCAAAGAACATTTGATGTGTTATTGGTTTTACAATGCAGTCCTTGTTCAGTGCATGTAAGCACTTCACTGATCCCACTGTATGGTGTCACATGTTAACTTCAAAAATAGCTGCAACACATTCCAGGAGGACCAGTGATATTTTCTTCCATTTTAATGGTTTTATTTGGAGCTGCATAACTACTTTGACAGCTCCTGCTTTTACAATACTACTTGCAGTTAATGGCATTGTAAAGAGAGGAATAGAGAATAGGAGGTAGATCCAGCTGTTTAGCTATGTTCTTCCATCTAAGGCAGGCAATTAGTATTTGAGCCATCAAAAGATTGTGTATTGTTTCTAAAGAGGAACTTGAACGAATCCATAGAAACACAGAGGTTACCAAAACATTCACAAAGATATGTTTTACTATTAAATTCATAGACACCAGCTTTCTTCCACATTGTAATCCTGCTTGATGAACAATGAAGCTAATAATTAAACTTGTACAAACAGATGTTCACACGATTGGGATTAGTGAATGGCAATTCTCACTAATGAGTTCCAACTGCAATTAAAACAACTTGGCAAAAAAAATACATCAAGAGTTGTGAACCAAGCAGAATGGAAGTCAGCAAAAGTTTAGTTCACTTAACATGAATGGTGTTTTCATATTTATTTTCTTGTGACATTGGAGGCCAGCAACTCTATGCTGGCTCTTTGAGCATTCACATCAGTTCATTGTCCAATTTATTTTCCATGGAATCCATTCTCACTCAGATCGCCACCAACTTCCTTCAAATTCTATTACCACCCAACCACATTGGGAGCAATTTGCAGTTGCCAATTAACCTATCAGCACTTAATAACTCACGTCTCATGCAGGGACAAACCTTTCATCATAATGGAAACACCAAACCCAATTTTAAATCCTGCCTCAACTGTTTGATCTCCAAGTTTAACTGTGTAAAGTTACTACTGACCACAATATAAACTGGCCACACCCAATATACTGGCCATGCTCAGAACTGTAACAGAAAACACACAAGATTCTCAAGGACTTGTACAAACATATGATAATGTGATACAACAAAAATACATTCCTCCCTTCATTAATGAAAATAGTCTTCTCTAAACTGTTTCAAATAAAGGAGAATTTGGGAGAGGTTTCCGCTCACAAGACAGACAACAATTTGTCATTTGCACATGAGTATTGGCTGTTACACCAACTGGAAATCCTCAATCTTGAGGCTTTCAATTTTATACTCATCAACAATGGGTAATATTTTGAGCACTTTGAACATTCATACAGTGCATAACATGTTTCCAACCAGTCGCTACTGTTATTATTGATCCTCCTGTGATAATCACTTCAGATGGCTGCACGTCATATGGAATTGCTTACTTGTCTGCCCGCTTATATATTAATTGCACTTCACAAGAACAGCATTTCTTTTATACTGTGTAGATCTGAATTTCCTGTGTTTCTCTGCATTTTTTAAATGCAGTTTTACTTGGCAAAGTCACTCATGTAGATTATCTCCCCGTACCTGCGTGGGTTTCCTCCGGGTGCTCCGGTTTCCTCCCACATTCCAAAGAGACGGACAAAGGTTAGGCAAAAGTCAGCACAAGTGCATTATTTGTGCTATTGAATAAAGAGGTGTCATCCTCTAGCTTTGTAGAAAATTTATGTTCATGTTTTCACGATTCCTGTTCATCTTGAGCAATACCGGTAACTTTGCTGTTTGCTTGAATCTCTCCATTTCACTGCTGGTGTGTGGCCAACATGTGGCAATTTTGCAATGCTTTAAATTTAAATAGTTTGCAAACTGCACAAAGGTGAACAGTGGACTGTTATCCATTCTTTGTTGTGGAACGCTCCAAACAAGTGATCATGCTGGAGGATAGTAGCTTGCAAAACAAAAAACAAAACTGACTATTTCTGTAATAGGAAATTTACTATACTGAATCTTGTCAATCTGCAGTTGGTTGACATTTGTTAATATTGTTCAAGAAATATTACTTGTTCCAGGGAACCATACCTTCTCCTGTAACAACTGATTAGTTTTCACAATTGCTCGACCTTTGCCAGTAACACTTACAATGTGTTCTGTTGGTAACTGCAGGATAACAATGCAATTCCTTAGCACTATGTCAAAGAGGGGTAAAACTGAGAATCCACAGTATTGCAAAAACGCAAAGGGCTGCTGTTTCCACATTGGTTTCCATTTTGTGATTGAATTGCTATCACACAGTGATAGAGAAACGTCCTGCTTTATTGCAGCTTTGATTTCTCCTTATGTATCATCAACATGGACACTTCTTGCATGCTCAGATGACAGGTTTGCACCGAGTGGAGTTGGTTGTAGGAACTACAATAGGAAGAGGTGATACTGTCAAGTCTCAAAAGAAACATGTTCACCTGAAATTACATAGAATACTATGCTCAGACTGTTGAATCTGAATGCAATTTCTGATGAATAAAAATTCAGAAATGCCAATGATATAGTCCTGTTGAAAGAAAATCTGACATTTCCTTGCCGAGTTAGAGTAGGATGACTGCGAAGCTCAGTCAACAAAATTTCAACAATTGATTCACAAAGCCAGAGAGATGCAGCACAGAAATTGGCCCTTCAGCCCATCAAGTCTATGTGGAAGATCAAGCACTCATATTCACACTTATCCTATCCCAATTCTATTCTCCTCATTCTCATCAACTTCCCACTAAGTACTGCTCATCTATAATTTACTGTAGCCAATTAACTCACCAACCTGCACGTTCTTGGGATGAGGAAGGCAACCAGAGCAAAACAGAGTCACAGGAGAACATGCAAACAACAGAGGTCAGGATTGAATCCAGGTGACTGCAGCTGCGCTGTGCCACTCATGCTAACAAACACATCCCGTTGGAACAATACATTGATTTATGAAATAGCAAGTTCGTTTCTACCTTTAGTTGACTGCTCTGAGTGTGCTGAATAACAAATGCATATCCAGGATCACAAATTTTGCTGGTCTCTGCATCAGCTTCAGTACTTACTACATGGAGTTTTGAAGCACTGTGTTTAACAAACTATTTTTATAAAATGGTTACCTTACACTGCTTCCTGCAGGAGGGAATTCTGTTTCGTGGGATTGAGGGTGCAACCATTATAGCTGTTATGAATTCTGCTTTATTTGCTGATATTGGCTATTGTTGTTTGTTCAAGTTCTGCTCTGGTACATATTTTCTTGCCCAGTTCTATTCCAGGTAGAATCCTCAGAGAATGCAACAGTTGATGTAGAAAGTGAGAATAATCATAAACTGTAGTTTTGTTTAAAAAAAACTGTGTGATATTGGTAATTTGAAACAAAAGAAGAAAATTCTGGAAACAAATCAGCGAGTCAAGCAGCATCTGCTGAGAGAGAAACAAGAGCTAGTATATTCAATTGAAGTACTAAGGTTATAATCCGTTTCTCTTTCAACATATGCTGTCTGACTCAGCATTTCTGATGTTTTTTTACTTACAATCATGATGTTGCTAATTCAGTATCAGACAGATTGATACCAAAATGTTTTCTGTAAAAGTTTCTTTGAAATGCATCTAACAATCTGCATTTTCAGCCCTTAGCAATAAAATTTAAATTCAGATTGTGATGGATATTCACTTTCCAGGCCCCAAAAAGGTTTATTGCTGACCTCAGCTTTTTAAGCACAGCAGCATGACCTGTCCAAAGGTCAAGAGGTGGTTGCTCATTCAGCTAGAATCCCTTTTGCAAAAACAGAAGTTGTCCAAAGCTCAAGATGTTTGATATTTTCCAAGTTAAACTTCTAACCAATATTCCCTGCTCAGTCTCTCAACATGAACAAGACAACAATGGGATCCACCTTTACTTAAAGACTCTAGTCACCTGGCCTGAAAATGTGCTTGTAAAAACATTACATGCCAATGATGTCAAGGGTGAAAAAGCAGTGTAAATGTTAGAAAGCAGTCAGGGTAGGTGGGGAATGACAGAGAGAAGGGGTTACAGAAAGACCTAGAATTCATTCCTAAGCCTTTGATTTTTGCGATGATGACCTATTCGTCTGCAACTTGTTGGTATGACTTTTTAGCTTGTAAGAATTGTACTTGTGTTTGGAAATCCTTTGCAAGTTACAAGTCATTGTTAAGAATTACTTATTAGAATTAAACAGGTTTCACTTACAATAAAATAAACTGTGTTTGAACTGCTTCTTTAGTTGGAAGTATCTTCTCCTTGGTTGGGAGGAGTGACCCACTGTTCAAAATAGTGATTATTGACAGTTAGACCTTTCCGTAGAGACCAAAGTAGTGAAGTAAACTAGTTTAATTAAAAAAAAATTTTTTTTTGTTACACAGCATGGCAACAGGCCCTTCCGGCCCAACGAGTCCACGCCGCCCATTTTAAACCCAAATTAACCTACCCGTACGTCTTTGCAACGTGGGGGGAAACCCACGCAGACACGGGAGAACGTACAAACTCCTTACAGACAGCGACGGGAATCGAACCTCAATCACTGGCGCTGTAATAGCGTCGCGCTAACTGCTACGCTACCGTGCCGCCCGTACCGTTCTTGAAGTGTAGGTTGATACAGTATAATCTCCCCATAGTGAGGGTACTTGTAGATACATGCTAGATAGAACTTACAGTTTTGACCTATGTTTAGAGCTATTGGACAGTACACTCAATACATCACAAGATGCATGCAATATTGATCCACTGTTTCTTTGACTTTTTAACTGTGTGACAACCACAGTTGTCTAGAATACCACATTCTGCTGTGGAATGAAATATGCCATTGGTGCAATCTTTGCTCCTCTGTAGTCATTAGTTGGAGGTGATAAAGTTTCATAAATTTCCACAATGTAATGGAAATACTTTAAGTCATTTGCAATTTCAATTCCCAGCAATGCCCCTTCAAACCTGCAAAGCCTCTTCTTAGCAGGGCCTGACAAAGGATGGCTTTGAATTCATGTTAGATTGCCTGAGGTTAATCAAGGCCATCAACATCTCAATGTGCATGAATGCATTGGAGGTGCAACTATTTAAATGATTTTTTTCCAACATTTTGACTTGCACAGTTTAAATTTAATTAGGCCAGATACAAGGCTGTCTTTCCCAGGCAGCTGCAGAGTTAAGTGGCAGTCTGGCTCAATTTTAAGTACAGCTACAGAAAATCATACATACGGGTTCAAAAATTGACAGCAAAATTTCATTTTAGGTGGTATTCAAACACAATTATTCAAACTGACAGCAACTGTAATGCCAAGTCCTTCACTGTCATTGCCAGTGTAAACTGCAACTCACCCCTGTATTTATGGCCTCTTTTACAGACTCACTGCTGAGCACAAGTGTAAACATTGGCTGCCTTGCTTATTCATACATTCAAGATATTGGTCATGTGCAGAAGAATACACAAACCCAAAGAGAAGAAATGCACACAAATGTTCTTTTTAAAAAAGGTGTACCATCATAGTACTTGCATCACTCACATGAAGAAAACAGGATGCTTTGGAGGAAAGAAAGACATTTTAATGTGATTGGGAATTGAGGAGAGAGGACACAGCAAAGTGTTCGGTTCAACTGCCTTTTTCGCCTGTCAATCTGCAGATGCTCATACCCTAGGATGCTAATCAGAACCCCATTGTGTTTTATCAGTTGAGCACACACATAGCTCATGGTTCTGGCATACAGAAGCAGAGTCAATCAAGATCAAGAACGGCATTAAAATTTCTTGATTGGAAACTTAGAAAGACCAGTCCTGGACCTAGTCCCTCTCCTGCTCTTCCGATAATTACTTCTGGAACCCAATCACATTACTTCCGTGATTAAGAGCACCTTTTGCTGAAAAGCCTCTTCAGCTGGGCCTCTGATTCCTTACAAGCTTGAGTGGGAGACTGACAGCTAACATCGCGATTGAACTTCAGAAATTAAACTGTTAGTGAACACCTAAGAGTCCTCTGCCAAGTCCTTCCCCCATGAGGTTTCCATTTCCACCACACCTATATCACAGCAATACGTCACCTGGTGCTTCAAAGGAGCACTATTAAGGTTCACAAATATAGTTAAACAAGATTTTGGTTAAAATTTTAGATTTTGAGTATCTGAAACAAAAACTGGGAGAGAGGTGGAGGAAGAAGTTTGGTAAGATGGACATTGGCAGCTGTAAGTGTGGCTAGCAATGCTGGAGCGATTGAGTTTGGGATGAATGAGAAGCATAATAGTATTAAGCTGCCATGAAACTTTATCCCATAGTCAGAAGTGGACTTTGAACAGATAATTCCCTTCAGCTCGAACATTTTAAAAAAATTATTCAACCAAGAAACAACCTCATGTCTAATCCACAAGATATGAAATTCAGAGTGCAGAGTTTAATGAAACACTAATTTTATTTCATATACTGCGAGATCTACAGAAATAGCATTTTTGAAATAAACATTGTTCCTCTCAGACAATTTAACCAGTACATTTTCCAGTTGTTCATTTTACTTAAACTCTGCAAAGGGTGTCCAAGGTGTATTTCCAACATATTAATTATTCCAGGAAGAAATACTTTAACACCTCATCTTAATTTGAGAGTAAAGCAGAGTGTAAATATTTGCCAAATTCATAACTAATAACCCTTTGCATTCTATTTCTAAATATGTTATTCAGCAAGAGCAGCTACCTGTACAAACAGGATGGGTGCCTATAAAGTAGAGACAGCCTATGGCCCACAAATCCAGAACTTAAAATAAAGATACCGCAACATATTGGAGGGCTCTTTGAACATCTCAGCTATGCAAGAACAGAAGTAGGGTTGCCATATCAATACAGATTCATCCGATACGGTTTAATGCCCTTTAAAAGCTCCTATGGAATTCAGTTCCATCACCTTTACCGGGAATAGTTTAAGATATTGAAAATATGTTGTATGGGAAACTTCACTGAGACATGGGAAATGGCTGCCTTCTGTGTGCCCGATTATAACTAGGTGGTGAAATGAATATATTCTTGATTGTCCCCGTGGTACAATATTAAATCTACTGACTCACTTACTACTTGCTCTGGCAAGATCTTATCTAAAGTTGGAGCGATCTCTACTTGAAGGAGATCAATCCCATTTTCTGCAATGACTCCCCATTATTGAAGCCCCTCATCTGCTTTCATCCTCAGAACCAACCTTCTTTAGCTTCCAAAAGACCTTGACGTCCTTTTCAAAGTTCAGTACTTCATTTTACACTTTACTTCATCCAAATAAGACCCAACCTTAGATTTTGTAAAATGTACCAGAAGCAAAAAATTCCTTGCATGATTTCTTATCTGCTACATTAAGTTAACCTGCTAACATCAAAGACTGAGATTTGGCACCTCCAACTCCTCCTGCTCTTGAATCCTGTTCAAAATAGTACTGTTAATGGAAAGAAACATCATGTAGTTCAAGTAAATTATTGTTTAAACAAAAATTCAGAATTTCAGGTCAGCTTCTCACCGCAGGTGAGTCTGTTTTCCTGATATTACCAGCATTTTTTTATTTCAACTTTTTGGGGGTGTTCTGTTTCTGTACCATTTAGACTCTGCTGCCTCTCTGTACTGTTGGCCCACCCACCACAAAGTCAATCACTTTCCCTGAACCAATAAAGTGAAGTGTTTTATTATAATAAATTTCACCATTTGATTGTGACATTTTTAAAACTGCTACCACCAGACTCTAATAGAAACTAATGCTAAGCGATGAAAGAAGGTGGCACATTCCCCACCTCTTTAATTAATACAAGCATCAAGAGAGTGCAAATTTAATTAAAAGAGTCAGCTTGAAAAGGTTCTTTGGCTCAAATTGTTACCAGGAGGTCCATGTATAGTTCTTTATCCCCAAAAGAGAATTAGACATTTGGGGGGGGAAAAAAAAGGAATATTAGAAAGACAAGGGGAGAAATCAAAAGAGTGGGAACAGATTAGGATAATTGGGATGGGGGTTAACAGGAAGAAACTTCGGCTGAGACACCATGCAAAATAAGCTGCTTCTGTGTCATAACACTCCTATTGTGTACTGTATTCTATGTTGATCATATAGCAAATTAACAAATGATTTACGCTTGCGCAGATGAATGAGTGACTAGAGATGGCAGGAGGGAAAGCTTTAGATTCCCAAGGTACTGGAACCATTTTCAGGAGAGGTGGGAACTCTACAAGCCAGACAGGTTGCACCTCAACAGGAACAGCTCTAACATCTTTCTGACGGATTTTGTTCATGCTATTGGGAAAGGTTTAAACCAGTGGGCAGAGAGGTGGGCACCCAAGAGTAGAATCAGATGGGACATAAACTAGGTTGGAAATAGAAGGTAATGGTTCAGGTGAGGAATTATGTAGGGAAGCAAAGAGAAAGGGCAATAGTATTGGTACATTATTGCATTATTGTCACTTGTACTGAGGCATAGTGAAAAACTTTTCTTGCATACCGATCATACAGGTCAATTCATTACACAGTGCAGTTACGTTGGGTTAGTACAGAGTGCATTGATATAGTACAGGTAAAAACAATAACAGAGTAAAGTGTCACAGCTACAGAGAAAGTGCAGTGCAATAAGGTGCAAGGTCACAACAAGGTAGGTTGTGAGGTCCTAGTCCATCTCATCGTATAAGGGAACCGTTCAATAGTCTTTTCACAGTGGGGTAGAAGCTGTCCTTAAGTCTGATGGTATGTGCCCTCAGGCTCCTGTATCTTCTACCTGATGGAAGGGGAGAGAAGGGAGAATGGCCCAGGTGGGTGGGGTCTTTGATTTTGCTGGCTGCTTCACCAAGACAGCGAGAGGTAAAGACAGAGTCCAAGGAAGGGAGGCTGGTGTCCGTGATTCGCTGGGCTGTGTCCACAACTCTCTGAAGCTTCTTGCGGTCACGGGCAGAGCAGTTGCTGTACCAAGCCGTGATACATCCAGATAGGATGCTTTCTATCGTGCATTGATAAAAGTTGGTGAGTGTCAAAGGGGACAAACTGAATTTCTTTAGCCTCCTGAGGAAGTAGAAGTGCTGGTGAGCTTTCTTGGCCGTGGCATCTACATGATTTGACCAGGACAGGCTGCTGGTGATGTTCACTCCCAGGAACTTGAAGCTCTCAACCCTCTTGACCTCAGCAAAGTTCATGTGGACAGGTGCATGTACACTGTCCCCTTTCCTGAAGTGCAGGGCAACAACAGGGTAATGACAACCACAGTGCGTTAGGAAGGGTGTACCAGCAAATAAAGAAAAAAAAAGAGATGAAACTAAAAGGATAAAAATAAAAAAATCCAAAGTGGGGAAGACAATTCAAACTGGATCAGGTCAACATAAGAATTTTACTGGGGTCAGTGAAAATGGAAGTGAAGCAGCAAAGAAATTTGGTTCACTGTGCATCTACATGAATACATGGAGTGTGGTAAATGAGGTTGGCGAACTGCAGGCACAGATAGCCATGTGGAAATGCAATGTTATGACACCAACAGAAACTTGGTCCAAAAAGGGGCAGGACTGGGTATTCAATATTCCTGAATATCAAGAGTTCAGGAAGAGGAGAGGTGGCCATATTGATTAATGAGAATATTGCTGCATTGGAGAGAGAGAGAGAGGGGGGGGGGATTTCATAGAGTAGAAGAATTATACAGCATGCAAACAGGACATCCAGCCCAACTCAGCCACACTGAACTACGGGCACCCATCCACATCAATCCCATCTCCCACCACTTGGCCCATAGTCTTCTATGTCTAAGCCATCCAAGTGCTCATCTAGACACCTCTTAAATTCTGTCAATGATCCAGCTTCAACCACTCACTCAGGCAGTGCAATCCAGCTACTCACCACTCTCTTGGTGAAGAAGTCCCCCTTGTATCCCCTCTAAATCTCTTCCCCTTACTCTAAATCTATGTCCTCTAGTTTTATCTGCCTCTGATACAGGGAAAAGTTTCCTCCAGTCAATCCAATGTACACCCGTCAATTTTATATACCTCAATTATGTCCCCTCTTAACCTCCTCCACTCCAGGGAGAACAGACCTAGCTTCTCCAGTCTCTCCTCATAACCAAATTGCTCAATTCCAAGCAACATCCTGGTGAATCTCCTCTGCACCCTCTCCAGCACTATCACATCCTTCTTACAGCATGGTGACCAGAATTGCACACAATACTCCAGCTGAGATCTGACCAACGTTTTATAAAGTTGGAGCATAATATCCATTCTTCTGTATGCCCCAACTAATGAAGGTCAGTATCGCAAATGCCTTCCTAACCACGTTATCTACCCACGTTGCCACCTTCAAGGATCTACGGATGTACTCCGAGGTTCCTTAATACCCCGCATACCATTCATGGTGCATGTCCAAGGTTCATTAGTATTCTCAAAATGCATCACCTCACATTTGTCTTGATTGAACTCCATCTGTTATTTTGAGCCATTTTCACCAACATATCAGTATCTCTTTCCAACCCAGGGTTAACTTCAACATGAAGAACAACTCTGCCAATCTCATATCATCCATGAACCTACTGATCGTGCCTCCCACATCCACATCGCTCACATATATTATGAACAGTGTTGCAGAGGAGTCAAAGACAGAATCTTTCTGGTTAGACCCAAGAAATAATAGAGGAAATATTACTCTGCTGGGGTGTATTCCTCAAGTCACCAAAGAATGGGAGAGACATAGAACGGCAAACATGTTCTGAACAAGTGCCAAAATTATAGGGTTATGATAAGGAACTCAAATTATTCCAGTTATAACACTTATTATCAAGTTTAGGACACAGAGGAAGAAGAGTTTCAAGAGCAATGTGATGCTGGATCTGGTTCTGGGGTATAAGATGGGTCAGCGTGCTATGTTTGGGTAGGAGAACAGTTTGGAGATCGTGATCATGTCATCATAAGATTTAGGTTAGCTATAAAAACAGGAGCAATTCAAATTAAAATAATTAAGATTGGCCTTTCTGCAATTAATGGGATGAGAGCAGATCTGGCCTAAGTAAACAGCAACCAAATGTTGACAGACAAAACTGTTCAGTATGAAAGGCTACCCTTAAGAGACGGATCAGGTAGGGTTGGGGTACATTCCCATAAGAATCAAAAGGAAGAACAAACATCTCCTTGGATGATGAAAGAGATATAGAGGATGATTAAGCACACATGAAAGGGGTGCACATGACAAATATTGGGTTTATGTACTAGATGGAACTAGAGTGATTACAAAAGAATTGTAGCAGTGAGACCATGGTGTGCTGGACAAAGGAGAAGGGACAGGTCAGATATCTAGTGCAGGAGATTCTGATTACTTTACATCACAACCTGCTTTCCACTGTACCACCATCCCATCTCCTCCCTACTTCCTCCTTAGCTCAAAGACCATTATTGACAGCTCCACAGTTCACCCCATCCACTGCAAATTCTGATCTTCATATCTTGCAGAAGTCCACTGCTCAGTTCTCTCCCTGCTGTTGTTGCAGGCTCTCATGTCCTCAAGCTGTGCACATAATTCATCCTTAAATATCTAAAGACACAAACAAGACCATGGTAACAGGATGAATGCTTCCTTGGAATATACTGAAAAAACAGGAATCCTACAGCATAAGCATCTGAATCTTTCATTCAGCATACGTAGCTGCTCATTTTCATACAAACTCCATCATAACGTTCTTCACTTTAACAACGCTGTTTCCCCATGGTACAAACTGCCTCGATAATTGAGTAGATATTGTCTTCAAGAAACCAAGTAACGCCAAGAACTTTCTGACAGAGATACTGCAGCACCAAAACTGTAATACATCAAGGTTTGTTCCTGTATACTGGCCATTGACATGTGGAAACTGGCATCTATAATCACAGATAAATCAGACAATAAGGGAATGAAATTGCCTTCATTTCATATAATGGTTAGAGTTAATTGCAGGGTGGCACATGGCTGCAAGTGCAATCTACCTCTCTGGGTGTTCATAAAAACACAGTAATCTGATGAAAGCTATTGGCCTGTTCATGCAGCTGCTTTGGTCTTTTGCCAGATGTAGTGAACTTGTGTGTTCTGGCAAGCAAGGCCCTGTAAATTTGCTTTCCACAACAAAGGATGCCTGCTGACAGCACTGGTTGAAGCCATCTATCAAAATGAGTCAGTGACTAAGAAATGGAAGTATTATTCTATTTCCTGTGGCACTTTGCAGATATCCCCATTAGGATAGAGGTTTCAGGACCAAACCCACATTTAAGTAGGATGATAAACCAGGTGGGTATCTACTGGTATTTATCATTGCCAGACATACCAGATACAGTAAAAAGCTTTTGTTTCAGGTGCAATACAGACAGTTCATGCCATTCATAATTACACTGAGGTAATAATAACAGTGCAGTGCAGTGAAGGTAGACAAATAAAGTGCAAGGGCCATGATGAGGTAGACTGGAAAATCAAGAGCTCTTTCAGCATACTGGATGTCCATTCAGGAGTCTGATAACAGCAGGGTAGAAGCTGTCCTCAAGTCTGGTGCACGTGCTCTCAAGCTTCTCTTTCTTCTGTCTGACAGGAGGGGAGAAAAAAGAATGACCAGGGTGGGAGGGGTCCTTGATTACATTGGCTGCTTTCCTGAGGCAGTGGCAAGTGTAGATGGAGTCAGTGGAGGGCAGGCCGGTTTGCGTGATGGACTGGGCTGCATTCACAACTCTATGCAATTTCTTGCAGTCCAAAGCAGGCCAGTTGCCATACCAAGCTGTGATGCATCTGGATGAGATGCTTCCTATGGTGCATCTGTAAAATTTGGTAAAGGTCATTGGGGGACATGCTGAATTTCCTTAGCGTTCTGAGAAAGTCGAGGGGTTGCTGTGCTTTCATGGCTGTAGCGTCCATGTGGCTGGACCAGTACAAATCGTTGGCGATATATACACATAGGAACTTGAAGCTCTCAGCCACCTCCACCTTGACACCAATGATACAGACAGGGGCCAAGATCTCAGACGGTGCAGTATTTCCAATGTCCAACATAAAAAAGAAAATCTGACAGAGGCCAGAAATCTCCTTGGATTGGCCTAATTTCTGGCCATTCTGGTTTATGAAGACACAGCCCTATCAAAATGGGGATTAATTTCAGGTTTGAGCACAATGTCAGAATGAGAGATAAAGTAAAATTCATTGAAATATATATAGATTAAGACAAGATACCTTTATTAATCACATGTACATTGAAACACACAGTGGAAATGCATCTTTTGCATCGAGTGTCCTGGGGGGCACGCCACGCTTCTGATGCCAACATTGCATGCCCACAACTTCCTAACCCGTACGTCTTTGGAATGTGGGAGGAAACCAGAGCACCCGGAGGAAACCCACGCAGACACGGGGAGAACGTACAAACAGACAGCGGCCAGAATTGAACCCAGGTCGCTGGCACTGTAATGGCGTTGCTCTAACCGCTATTCTACCGTGCCTGCCTTAATAATAATAATAATAATAATAATATAGTTATATAAGTGGAGTCATGGTCAGAGTGTCAAACAGCATGGAAAAAGGCCCTTCGGCCCATACTTGTCTAAGCAGACCAAGATGTGTGTTCAAACTAATCCCATTTCCCAGCACTTGACCCATATTCCTCTAAACTCTTGTCCACTTACTTTGTAAATCTATCTAATGTACCTGCCTCAACCACTATCTACCACCTGCTGTGTAACAAAAAAAAGTTGCTCCTCAGGTTCTTATTAAACCTTTCACCTCTAAACTTAAAGCCTTGTCCTCTAGTTTTTGATTCCCCAATCCCGGAAGAAAATAATGCTCACCCAATCTATGCCCCTCATGATTTTAGAAACCTCTACGAGATCACCTCTCGGTCTCCTACACTCAGTTTCCCAGCCTCTCTCATCCCTCCCTTTAACTCAGTCCCTCAAATCCTGGCAACATCCTTGTAAATTTTTTTTGCACTCTTTCCAGTTTGATCACATCCTTCCTGTAACAGGGTGACCAAAACTGAACATGACGTCCAAGTGTGGCCTCACCAACATCTTGTACGATTGCCACATAACCTACATTCAATGTCCTGACTGATGAAGGCCAGCATGCCAAAAGCCTTCTTCACTGCCCTATCTACCTGTGACTCCACTTTAAGGCACCTGTACTCCAAGGTCCCTGTTCTACATCAGTACCCAGGGCCCTTCTGTTCAACATAAAAGTCCTACATCGATTTGTCTTTTCAAAATGCAACACTTTCCACTTATCTGAATTAAATTCCATTTGCCATTCCTTAGCCCACCTAATCAAGATCCTGCTGCAATTCTTGATACTCCTTTTCACCGTCCACGACACCATCTATATTAGTGTCATCTGCAAGTTTACAAACTATTCCTCGTATATTCTTGTCCAAATCATTAATATAGATGACAAATAACAATGGGCCCAGCACCAACCCCTGAGGGACACTAGTAGTTACAGACCTCCAGTCTGAGAAACATCCTTGCACCATCACCCCACCATCCAGCCAGATTTGTATCCAACTTGCTGGCTCTCCTTGGATGCCATGTGACCCAGAGACTTAAAGAAGTAACAGAGTCGGATGAAGTTTTCAAAAATACTTAGTTGGAAAATTGTCCAGGAGTACAAATAAAATTGTAGCTGGTCGAAGGTAAGAGAGGAGATTTTAGAAAAATTCATAACCTAAGCTTTGGAAATGTCTCAAAAACGCAAAAAAGTAATTACCGAATGTTAGGGCACATTGCCAAAAACATACATCCAAGAAATAAAGAGGCCAATGGCGTAGTGCTAACTGTGTAAAAGGAAAAGCAAATGTAAAGTAGCCTGAATTTTAAAAATTCAGCATGGTATGCAGAAGCTTTGCAAGTCTCCTCCACAGAACTCTGAGGACATCTATTTAAGAAGCAGTGACATTAAATGAACGAATTAAGGTTACAGGACACAAGGGGTTTCCTCGGAATGTACATTGTCTCTCAATGGTGACAGAGCCTTGGTCTGCTTCCAGGGCAATTAGAAGGATACTTATGCAATGTATGCTTCCTGCTAAGACTTTGCTAAACAAGGAAAAGATGAGCGATTAACTGAATTCCCAAAGAGTTTCTCCAATCATAGCAATATGTAGTAGTTTGTGGTTAGTGCAAGGGGAGCAATTTTATTAAGACTCTGAGAAGAGCCATTTTGGAGTGCAACACATTACAGCGTAATGGAAAAAAAACAAGTGCATTAAAATTATGTCCCAAAACACTTCACAGCCAAAGTAGCAATTTTGCAGCATAATTACTATTGAGATGTAGGCAGGCAACTCTCACACAGCAATGTGATGTAAATAAAATAGGTTTTAGCAATGTTGATTAAGGGATAAATGTTGGCAAAACATCAAAGGAATCTCCCTGGATCATCTTCAGTGTGGTGGGATCTTTAATGGCCACCAAAAGGCTCCAGATTAACATTGTCTTCTGAAAGAAAACTTCTCTGCAGCGAATGAAGTGGCAGCCTAGATTTGTGCACAAATCTCTGGACTGGGACTTAAACCACAACCTTCAAACTCAAGGCTAACTCCTGAACCCCAGCTGATACCTGCAAGCCTCAGACATTACAAGTCTTCCAACATACAAAACTTTCTCAAAATACCCCCAATGTATTGAATTGTAGGTACAATAACGTTTCTCACGCATCACTTGTACACCAAACTCTATTGTTTCTTCCTCCGCCGCCGCCGCCCCCCCACCCCCCTCCCCCCGTGTACATAATTTTATTGCTACTTTAAAACTAAAGAGGAACTGATCAGGTAGGCAAAAGCTGTTATTGCTCATTGAAGAATCTATGCCTAAGGACTGTCTAAAAATTAGAGGTGAAGATTAAAAGGTAGGAACTGGAGTAGTGGTTAATGATGGATCAGAACATATTTAATCCAACTTGCCATCCACACCAGTCCCACACAAGATTTCTTGTGGTCACTCTTAACTACTTTAGTACCTGCAGATCAATTGTACTGGAAGCCTCCACTCAGTGAGCCTTCCATAAGGCAATACTAACCAAGAGCACTGACTAGCCTTGGGTAATGCTGAAATGCTGCCCACACCGCTCAGCATTTTAAAATGTCTGATATTCAGAGACATATAAAGATATTTAAATGGACTTAAATCATTAAAAGACTCACATACATTAAGCTTCTGGAAATAAAGACAGCCTGAACTTCTTCAATGAAGGTCAATGAAGTTTCGACTTGCACGTCAGTTGAGAGTCGATAGGAAGTTCATGCAGCCCCTCTGCTCAGCATGATTCAGAGCTACCAAATTCAATGGCAACCTTAGCAATGGAGAAATCAGTTGAATCAACACCTGGCCACCAATGAGTTCCTGACTTCCATACATCAGATTGGAGGATAATAAACATTGGCTTTCTCCAGGAAGCACTGAGAGCACGACATGTATATTATACTATATTACCACTCCTGCTTGGAGATGGGAAGTAGAGGGTAAAGTTTCCAAGTTCACAGTGGCCAGAAACCTGGAACAGTGGTAAATAGTCAGAGAGTTGTAGTCAACGAGCAAGATACCATACAGATTGAACAGGCAGACAAAATGACAGATGAAATATATTGCAGAGAAGTGTGACATGGTGATACCCTTTGGCATAAAGAATGAAAGGTAGCACAGTTCCAAAGGATATGCAGAGGTGTGCACACACCATGATTTACTTCAAAAATCAAGGCCTTAAATCTAAAAGCAAATATAGAAAAACATGAAGCACAAGTTGAAAGGTGGTAGATTGGGAAATAGGTGAAAAAAAAAGTGCGGCAGTAATCAAGCAATAGCTAACATTTAGTGTCAATAAATGAATACACGATGTTTGCAAAGCAACAATCCAACAGGAAGAATGCTTAAGCTGCGGCTGACATGACGACAATATTAGATCAAAAGTCAAAGGCTTATAATGTTTCCAAAAGCAGTAAACTTAAGGGTTCAGAAAATATCAGAATTCAGCAAAGGGGTACCAAGAAAACGATGAGGAAAAGAAAAGTAGAATACGAGAGCAATCTTGCGTGAGACAAATACTATAAACTCTTTCAATCTGTTCCTTTTTGCGTGTCAAGACCAAAGGTTATTAGGTCCCTTACAAGCAGAAAGAAGCAAAATTATATTGAGGAGCAAGAAACTTTCAGAGAAAAACAAATATTATGTGTCTGCCTTAAGTTAGTTGGACTGGAAGCCTAGAAGACCACAGAATCCAATGACCTGTATCCAAAGGTTGCTAAAGGCTGTACTGCTCGATCTCTTCCAGATTTCCATACATTCTGGAATGGTTCCAACAATGGGAAGGTAGAAAATGTAAGTGTGTTAGACAAGGAAGGAAAGAAAATTTGGGATGCAGACCAGTTGGTCTGGCAGAAGGGAAAGTACCAGATAAAGGAATTATGGATCAAGTTAAAGGGCACCTAGAAAATAATAACATGATTGGGTAGAGTTAATGTGGATTTACAAAAGAAAGTCACATTTGACAATCCTGTTCAGAGATGTTCTTAAAAATGTTGCAATGAACAGAATAGATGAGGGGAATTTGTGGATATGGTGTATTGGGACTTTAAAGCAGCCTTTGAAAAGGTACATGAGATTATTGCAGAGGGATGTGGATTAAACTAGCTCTATCACGGGCACAACCCTCCCCACCATTGAGGACATCTTCGAGGCAGTGCCTCAAGAAGGCAGCATCCATCAATAAGGACTCTCGCCATCTGAGAAATGCCCTCTTCACGTTACTTCCACAGGGGAAGAGGTATAGAAGCCTGGAGACCCACACTCAAATGATTTAGAACAGCTTCTTCCCCTCTGGCATCAGATGTCTGAACACTCCATGAACACTACTTTGTTATTCCTTTTTTTTACACTATTTATTTTATAATTTATAGTAATTTCATGACTTTGCACTGTAATGCTGCCACAAAGCAACAAATTTCACAACATACAAGTCAGTGATAATAAACCTGATTCTGACAGTATGCAGAGTCCGATGGTGGATTGAGGACTGCTTAGCAGAGAAAAAAAACTGTAGGAATAGAAGGTCATATTCATTGAACAGTACAGCACAGGAACAAGTCCTTTAGTCCACATTGTCATGCTGAATGAAATAAACTGGTAATTAAATGCCTAACTAAACTAATCCCTTCTGCCTACACAAGGTCCACATCCCTCCACTCTCTGCATATTCATGTGCCTATCCAAGAGCCTCTTAAACAACTATTGTATTTGCCTCCACCACAACCCCAGGCAGTGCATTCCACGCACCCACCACTGTTTGGGTAATAAAACTTGCCCCTCACATCCCCTTTGAATTTACCCCTTCTCACCCTAAATACATGCACTCCAGTATTAGACATTTCGATCCTGTGAAAAACATACCGAATGTCTATCTCTCTCATCATCTTAAAAACTTCTATCATGTCGCCTCTCAGCCTTCGCTGCTCCAGAGTAAACAACCCAAGTTTGTCCAAACTCTGCTTCTACCACATGCCCTCTAATCCAGGCAGTATCTTGGTAAACCTCTTCTGCACCCTCTCCAAAGCCTGCACATCCTTCCTATATGGGGCAACCAGAATTGAATGCAATACTCCAGATCCGGCTAACCTGAGTTATATAAAGCTGCAAAATAACTTCCTGACTTTTGAACTCAATGCCTCAACTAATAAAGACAAGCATGCCATATGCCTATTCACAATGGAAGGCATTGTGAATATTCCACAGGAATTGTGCAGGGGCCCAGCTGTTCAAATGCTTTGTATGTAGGAATCAAGTATAATGTATTAAAATGTGTTGATGATTCAAAGCTGAGTCACAGTGCAAATTATGAAGAGAATATAGAGAGGCTTCAAAAGGGCAGACAGGCTATATGAGAAGGTGAGCACAAGCAGAGGCATTTGATATATTATGCATAAAAATGCAATGTCATCCACTTTACCAGAAAAGATAGAAAGGCCAACTTCCCTACCTCCATCCCCAAATGAGAAAATATTATAAGGTGATGTTCAGGAGGACCTGGACGTCCTCGTTCACAAATCACTTAAAGTTACCATGCAGTTTCAACAGGGAATTAGGAAGGCAAACAATATGATGGCTTTTGTTGCAAGAAGAATAGAGACATCTTGTTTCAATTGTATAGCATTCTGGCAACACTACATCTGGAATAATACATGGAAGGGTCCTGACCCGAAACATTGACTGCCTGCTTTTCTCCACAGATGCTGCCTGTCCTGCGGAGTTCCTCCAGCATCATGGTGTTTTTTGTCTAGGATAATACATGTCATCCAATCACCCCACCCAAGAAGAGAGATACTTACAATAAGGAGAACACAGCAAGGGTTCACCAGACTGATGCCTGTGGTGACACTTTTGTCATATAAAAGGGAGAGAGTGGACCTATACTCAAGTTTAGAAAGGGAAGTGACCTCATTGAAACATTTCTTCACTAGGAGGGGAGGTAATCTTCAACTTTTATTCCAGAGGACCATAGAAACTCACTGGCTGGGTATATTCAAGACAAATCCTTTTTTAAAAAAAAAATTTTAAAGATATCAAATGGATACAAGGTCAGTACAGGAAAAGGGCACAGGGATAAATTGAAATAAAATCAATAATCAAAAGTTTGCCCACAATATCAGATACAGGTGTGGGGGGAAAAAAAAAGGTGAATAATGCAAAATGACTGCAACAAAACAAAATGGACAAAGCAGCAGCATATGGAATTTAATACAGATATGGTGATGCATTTTAATTGAAGAGGGGAGAGGCAATATAGACCAAGTGGCATATTTTAAAATATAGTGTACACCAGAAAGGGAGGTGATGATTCAAATGCACAGATGTTCAAAGAATGCAGGACATATTGAAGGAGTAGCTGGCAAAGCGCGTGGGACCTTGGCCTTCATAAACAAAGGGAATGAGAACAGAATCAGAGCAGTTATTTAGTTGAAAAGGATTTTACCTAAAAGATGAGGTAAGAGAAAATGGAATTGGTCATCTTTGAGAAGAGGGTGATGAGAGAGTCATAAGATTATTCTTGGTTTAGACAGGTAGTCAGCAATTAAAATCTTCCATTGGCTGAAGGATCAGGGGACTTATTTTCAAGGTTCTGGTTAGGAGGTACATAGAGGTTGGGAGGAAGATCTTTTCAGCAAAGCACTAATGACCTTGTACTCGCTACTAAGAATGGCAAAAGCAGAGACGACTTCAAGGAAGAAACTGGATACACTTGAGGGGGAAAAAACTTGCATAATAATGATGGCACAGCAGGTTTAAAGGGTGCAAGTTGCCTATTTGGTTCATTTTTGTGTTCTTGGAGTTCAAATAAGTGCAGGGGTTGGTGAACAATGAGCAGGTCCTGCCGGGCTGAATGCATCAATGGTAGTCTGTGACCATACAATGGGCAAAGTATTGTTGTATCATAAAGGTAGTTCAGTGGGAAATTAAAATACAGGATTTACTGCCCAATGCACAAGACTTAGTCGATAGTTGGACAGGTTGTAATAAATGTGCACCCAAGTTAAAAGACATCAAAATTGAGGATACTGGTGCCCCTTGTTACTCTTGATACTTGTGATGCAGGAGTTGGTTAAACTTATCCTTGAAAGGTAGCATAGTCTTAAAAACTGGCTCCCAACTAGCCTGAGCTAGATGAACCAATTCTTGTAATTGACTGCTGTACATGCCATAAGCATAGAGATGACTGGTGGCAAGTATGATCTCACTACTTAAGGAGGGAGAGAAACAAAATAGGGAACTAATGACCTGTTAGCCAAACATCAATGGTGGGGAAGTTGCTGGAGTCTTTTAGTGAAGGATGCAATGAAATACTTTGAAAAGTATAACAGGACTGAGCAGAGAGCAGAGTCAGCTTGGAGTTATGAAAGGAAGACAATGTTTGACCAGAGTTCTTTGAGGATATGACCATTAGAAGATAACGAGAACAAGTAGGTGTGGTGTATCTAAATTTTCCAAAAGACTTCTGATAAATGTCCCACCCTAGAAATTGGTCAACAAGGTTAGAGCGTGTGGAGTTAGGAATAATATATCACAATGGATAGAGAATGGGCTAATTGGACAGAAAACCAGAAAGTGAGAACAAACAGATCCTGCTCACTTTGTTTGTGACCAAAGAGATACCACAGGGATCAGTGCATGGGCCTCAACTATTCTTGATCTATATCAATTTAGCTGAATGAACTAAATATTGCATGTTAACTGATGAAACAACTCCAGGTGGAATTGTAAATAGCAAGGAAGATGTAAAGAGGCTTAAAAGGAACATGGACAAGCAGAATGAGTATGCAAGAAAATGGTTGATACTGTATGTGTGGAAAAATGCAAAGTTACCCATAAAACAAATGCTGAGTATTTTTGAAAAAGAGATTAGGTAGCACTGATATTCAAAGGGATCCAAGTATCCTTGTAGACAAGTCACTGAAAACCAACATGCAATTACAGCAATGATTGAGACAGGAACTGATAGGTTGACCCTTCTTACAAGAGGATTTGAGTATAGATGTAAAGATATCATTACAATTAGATAGGGTCTTGAGAGATAACACAGTATTTTATACAGTTTTGGTTTCCTTACTGAAAAAGGTATGTACTTGCGATGGAAGACATGCAGCAAAGGTTCATTGGACTGATTCCAAGGCTACAGGGTTACTGAACTAGGAGAGATTATATGCCTGACCAATTCATTCTCCACAGATCGAGAGAGGAGATCTCACTGAAATACACAAAATTCTCATAGGGAACAAACAGCTCGATGACAGGGGGACATTTCCTCGGACCGAGGGACCTAGAACCAAAGCTCAACCTCAGAATAAGGAGTAGGCCATCTTGGACTGAGACAATGAGAAATTTCTTCATGCAGAGAATAATGACTCTTTGGAATTCACTATCCCGGAGGGCAGTAGAGAATTTGTCATTGGCATCTTCTAAAACAGAGGTCAACAGATTTCTGTATATTAAGGAAATCAATGGATATGGGGAGTGCAGGAAAATGACTCTGAAGTAGATCAGTCATGATTTTCAGGAATGGCAGAGCAAACTCAGAGGCTAAATTGCCTACTCCCACTTATGTTCTTATTACTAGGAGAAAGGCTACTGTAGCCAGTTTGGTTAGGAACATTAAGCTACATTTCTTTTCACAACACAATTACGTTTGATCACAGTTCAAACAATATTAACTTGCTGACATTGTCAACCGTTACATGTAACATCAAGCTTAGTGCCAAGGTCATGAGAAATTTAGGTCTGCAATATATACCACTCAAACAATACGCCTTCCCTAATGGGTGTAAAATCTCATAAATTTATCAATTACAATTAGCTTTCAGGTGAATTCACAATAATTCAAAATAAAAACCAGTGTGTACTCCTTCTGTTTCAGTTTACTCAGCAGCCATTGCATTCCATGTTTTCTGGATACAAGGATATTTGAGAGAAAAAAAACACCACTTGATCAGATAGCATGGCAAACACAAAAAAATCATGTTCAGACACCTTATCGTTTCCCATCTTTGCTCACAGTCAATTTGAAAGCATGGCTGGTAACAAACCCATTTCACCTTTAGAGCATTATTGCCAATGGAAGTCCATTAAGTAACTTCCAAATTCAAGCAGATGGGAAATTGCATAGTTATACATTCACATCCAGCCGTATGTGAATATAGCATTGAGTCAGTTCCTGAATGAATGCAGTAGTCATATTTTCATAAGCTATCCCCAGTGTTTAAAATTCCCAGAAAATTTCTACAAGGTTTCTCAAATAGTTAGGTACTTCCTTAACTTTGTTTTTTTAAAATTGCTGGTGACGACTTAGCAGCATCGTCCAGTCTCATAAAAAAGATACACATTTCAAAGCTCTGCATTATAACACCAAACAAAAATTAAATAAACTTTTGTTGATGTGACAGATTTTGATAATTAACTTGCATTTAGCATATTTCCCTGGGACTTTATCTATGGCTTGCTGATTCCTCACTCATAATTATTTAATTGGATTGTTCATCATAGACCAATTCACTCTGGCATAATTATTCATGGTTATGCATTTTTATTCAGTCCATCCAAATTTTCAAAGGTCAGCTCCAAATGCATAATACATGGTTTAGACATACATGCTTAGATGCAAATAGCAAAAAAAAATACCTTTGGGACTGTCAGCAATGATAAAGGAAACTGATGGAACGGTTATAATGGTCTTAACATGTAATATTAGACCTTTTCTTCAACTTCCAGTTCTGCAAATTTATTAACCCAAAATGTTAACCATTTCTTGTTACTAATGCTGCCTATCCTAAATCAACATTTAAAAAAAAATTGGTCTAGCACTTCTGGTTTTACTTTTTACAGTTGTAATTTCTTTGAAGAAAATTATCACATTGCAGCCAAGTTAAGTAATTTCCCTCTCGGGGCACAAGAGGACAGGCAGCCTGAATTCACAACTCAGCTATGAGATGCTCTGTCTTACTTTCCCTAAGATTTCTGTTAGAAAAAGTTTGTACTTTGTAGCCAAGATCAGGAACAAGCTTAACTTTGGAATCCTCCATGGGTTGTGGATGTACCAAAGTTCAAGTTTGCAAAGTATAATGCAAGAAACAGAGCTTCAAGAAAAACCTGACTTAAGGTTTGTCTTTGCAAAATGCTATCATGTGGTCAAATGTTACAAGTCATTTAAATATACCATTTACCCAGTGCTGAATGCCAGCTAAAATTACAATTTGCTATTTTTATTTAATTATAAAATTAAGTCAATGATTCCTTTTCAATTCATTCATCGCAATTTTAGTTTCCTCACAACAAAAAGTTGAAGGCATTAATAGATAAATAGAAGACAATGAATATGAAAATTTTCACACTGGGATCATTTTTGAGGAAAATGAATGTGGTGGTAATCACGTTTATTGACGCTTCATTTCACATTAAATCAAGGTATTTCACAGAGCAATTTTAAACATTTCTTTCAGCCCTATTCAACTACAGTCTGCACAGGGATATGATCAATAATATGGGTAAAGGAAACTGAGCAATAATTAAAGGAAAACAGTGCTCTAAAATGTCAATGGATAGCACTGGAAGTTTCAATTATTTTAAGTAACAATTTAAAGTTTAATTACAACAGTGTAAACATTGGAAGTAGTAACAAGTTAAATAACCAAATGTAAAAGTCCTATTAGCAAATACTCAAACTCGTAGCATCTTTACTAAGTTCTAAAGTCTTCCAAAAGACAAGGAGGGAAATCTACTCTTGGTCAATTTGATCATTTAACTGGTATCTAATAAGTCATTCAAGTTTCTGCCTCAACATCTCATTATTTCTTTATTCATCACATGTACATTGAAACACACAGTGAAATGCATCTTTGCATAGAATATTCTGGGGGCAGCCCACAAGTGTCGCCATGCTTCCGGTGCCAACATAACATGCCCCCAACTTCCTAACCCGTACGTCTTTGGAATGATGGAGGAAACCAGAGCACCCAGAGGAAACCGACACAGTCACGGGAGAACGTACAAACTCCTTACAGACAGCGGCCGGAATTGAACCCGGGTCGCTGGTGCTGTAATAGTGTTACGCTAACCACTAGACTACCGTGCCTGCCCCCTATCAAAGCAGTTTCACTGAAGAGCTTAAAAAAAAGAAAATGGGTGAGAAGTCTTTTATCACAGCAATCAGGGATAAGCAATATGCACACAGTCTTGATAAAGTAAGATATCTTTATTAGTCACACGTACATCGAAACACACAGTGAAATGCATCTTTTGCCCCCAGAACACAAGTGTCACCATGCTTCCGGTGCCAACATAGCACGCCCACAACTTCCTAACCCACGCGTCTTTGGAATGTGGGAGGAAGCCAGAGCACCTGGAGGAAACCCATGCAGACACGGGGAGAACATACAAACTCCTTACAGACAGTGGCTGGAATTGAACCCAGGTCACTGGCACTGTAATAGCTTTACGCTAACTGCTACACTACTGTGAATCACTGGGCAAACTCTGTACAAGTGGTAAGACACACATTTGCTATGTGACCTAATTGGTGGTGTATGGTCTTCTGAGGCAGATCCATTGTTGACCTATTGCACAAAGCTATCCTGATTTAAGTAATGAGATACTGAATGGTAATGCCATACATGACAGAGGTATCTGGATAAAGCCCTGCCCCGTAACAGCTGAAAGCTGTCAAAAACTTTGGTATTGGTATATTATTGTCACTTGTACCAAGGTACAGTGAAAAATTTGTCTTGCATACTGATCATACAGGTCAATTCATTACACAGTGCAGTTACATTGAGTCAGTACAGAGTGCATTGATGTAGTACAGGTAAAAACAATAACAGTACAGAGTAAAGTGTCACAGCCATAGAGAAAGTGCAGTGCAATAAGGGGCAAGGTCACAACAAGGTAGATTGTGAGGTCAAAGTCCATCTTATTGTATAAGGGAACCGTTCATTCAGAAACATTTTAAAAATTCAGAAGCCGGTAATAATGGAAATTAACATCTTAAATTTTATGATCAAACACTCATTTAAAAGATGTACACACATTTCAGAAAGTAAACCCCAAATACCCACTTCCCTTGAAGAGTACCTCAGAGTTAATGGACTAATGTTACATCTGGCTCAGATCCCATGGGCAGAATCCCCATCATAAATCATTGTGTAACCAGAACAGGTTCAGAGTCTTCTGGAGTGCACCTGGCAAAATCTGACAAAGTGACTCAAGATCAGGATTTTCCGGCCTGTGTGGGAACCCCAAATTTCTGGCACGCGTGTGAAATATTTCCCAGTAAATTATGGTTCAACTATCCCAGTGATGTATAGTGGCGTTCCTTACGAGTGCACCCGTTCTGACTCATATTTGCCTAGACATTGACATAGAAAAAAATCATGTGGTAAAGTGAATCATTAGGAGATGTGGAAAAAGTCATAGTGAAATTAATATTTGGAAAATTCAGTCAAAAGAGTCAAGGATGATAAGAAATAGCTACTCATATCAACAACACACAGAAAATGCTGGAGGAACTCAGCAGAGTAGACAGCATCTACGGAGGGAAATAAGCAGTTGGCGTTTTGGGTTGAGACTCTATCAGGACTAGAATGGAAGAGGGTGGAAGCCAGAATGAAGAGGTTGGAGGAGCGGGAGGAGCACAAGCTGGCAGGTGAGTCCGGGGGGGGGGGGGGGGGAATGAAAGGGAGTGATGTACGAAGCTGAGGGGTGACAGGGGGAAGAGGCAAAGGGCTGAAGAAGGAGGAATCCAATAAGAGAGGACAGTAGACCATGGAATAAAGGGAAGGAGGTGGGGAATAGGAGGGAGGTGATGGGCCGGTGATGAGGGCAGGGGAGGGGAAAGAGGAGGGGAGGCGGCCTCCTCTACATCAGAGAGACCTGATGCAGGTTGGGTGACTGCTTCGTCAAGCACCTTCACTCCATGCACCGCAACAGCCAGGATCTCCTGGTGGTCAGCCACTTCAATTTCACTTTCCATTCCCACACTGACAGGTCTGTCCACAGCCTCCTCTACTGCCATGTTGATGCCAGACACAGGTTGGAGGAGCAACACCTTTTATTCCGCCTTGGTAGTCTCCAACCTAACGACCTCAACATCAATTTCTCTAACTTCTGGTAATCCCTCCTGTTTCCCCCTTTGATTTCCCCCATTCTGGTGGCCCCCTCACCTCTTCTCTCTTTCCCCTCCCCCACCCTCATGACTGGCCCATCACCTCCCTCCTATTCCCCACCTCCTTCCCTTATTTCATTGTCTACTGTCCTCTCCTACTGGATTCCACCTCCTTTAGCCCTTTGCCTCTTCTACCTATCACGTCTCAGCTTCTTACATCACTCCCTTTCATCCCTCCTCCCCCGCCCCCTCACCTGCCAGCTTGTGCTCCTTCTCCTCCCTTCTTATTCTGGCTTCTGCCCTCTTCCTTCCCAGTCCTGATGAAGGGTCTCAACCGGAAACATCGACTGTTTATTTCCCTCCATAGATGCTGCCTAACTTGCTGATTTCCTCCAGCATTTTGTGTGTGTTGCTCCAGATTCCGGCATCCGCAGAATCTCTTGTGCCTCCATTTATATCAACAACTTCAGATTGCCAGAATCTGCAATTTTGCTTTTCTCGTATCAACCATGTGGTTAAATAACTCAGCTGCAAGTCCCAAAACATTCCAAGGAATCACTATCAAGCAATACGGCAAGATTGAGCAGTAAAATGGAGACAGACATTTGCCATAAGTCTTGAAGCAAAGTCTCAACCCAAACCATCAACTATGCCTTTGCCTCCTCAGATGCTGCCTGACCCACTGTGTTCCTCCACCAGCTTATTTCTTGCTTCAGAATATGTCAAGGTTGATATCCAAAGCTTGTTCAAAATACCTGGCTTAGAAGGACTGGTATGGAGAAGAGAAACAGTTGAAAAAGCTCCCAAATGCAAAGCAACAGCTTCCATTGATCCTACAATTAAAGTTGGTTGTGCACAAGAGTGGTGAACTGCAGGCCGAGGAGGTTACAGAAATAGAGAGGAATAAGGCTTTTGTCGGATTTAAAAAATAATGAGAATTTTTTTAAAAAAAACATTGCCAGACCAGTAGCAAGCATCCGTTGCAGAGGTGATGGCTAAACAGAACCTTCAGTTGCAATATGAGCAGAGATTAAAGGGGTTAGACTTAAAGTGACAAAGGCCAGCCAGGAGAATATGGGGAAAAGGCATGGCCACAAGCTAAAAAGCAGAATAGCAAGTGTGTTGGGCTGAAAATAAACAGATGGAAAGGTCTGTGATGCCAGCAGATCACTGCAACTCTGAATGCTGTAGTCCTGCCCAGGACTGCACCTATTGCTGGTGCACTTCAAAAACTATTCCCATGTTCATTTATTAATCTTGGTCGAAAGCTTTGTTCAAAACATTCACATTCTCACAACTTTCCTGCATCGTGACATTATTTTCTTTATCGTCACCAATCGGGTTTTGAATCCATGATCATTTGTTCCAAATTTTTCCAAAGTGCAGAATTATTTTTCTAATCTCACCTTAAAAATCAAATGTTAACACGGTCAGAAAACTAACATTTTGATGGAAAAGGGGAAAAGAATTTTTGGTCACACCACAGCCTTGATTTATGGATTGAAATAATGAGTCAGGTGGTGGCACTGGGCAGGGGAATGGTAACAAGGGGATAGAGGAACAAGGTGCAAGGCCCCCCCAATTATGTAAAAATAAACTCAAAATGCAAGGACAAGTTTAATGGCAAATTCAATTAACTGCCCTGTGGTACTCTGGATACACACCCACATTTTGTACCATAAGCTTGAAGATGTACCAGCATCACAAATTTACATCAAAGCATATACTTCTGGCCCTGGTCATCAAACATCAGCACTTTCCAAGGTGTAAGGTTAACTCCTTGTACCCAAAAAGCAGCATCTATTTGCACGTAACTAAGAAAACCCATTGTAGAAAGCCAAGTCTTACAAGTACATGAATACCACAACTGTTAATTCAAATAAATCAATCACTAGCACTGAACAGAGGAAACAAGTCCCAAAGATTCTGTATCAAAATCCCAAATCAGATTTAAAAATTCATCTCACAACTCTAGTCTCTTTCCCTTCACTTCACTTGATGTGACATTCACCCAATAGCGCAAACTTTGATTCATGTCCTTCGTTGCAACTTCTCTTTCATTCCCATGTTTTATTGATTCAAGAGCAAGTTAATAGATCGAACACAGTAATGTTTGCTGCATAGTATTATAGATTGCAAATTTGTTTAATACAGTGGTATTAAACAATGACAAAGGTTTAGTCAGTTGTTTTATGCATTATATTCAACAATACCTAATCTGTGACTGAAAATTGATCAACAGGGAATGGAATGTCTCCCAGTGATGGAATCAGGATATTTTACTCAATAAACAACCGTAGAAATCGTGACTTTCAAAGATCATGAACTTCAACGATATAGCAGAGCTTTGAATCAAGTCAAATGCATTTACCCAGCGCACATGATCCGACAATGTCGCCACGTGTAATCTACTTTTCCACTTGACCTTTCAGCACAAGCGAGATCCAAGCACCGTGTCACACCTGGCCGGAGATGTCAGCAAGATTTGATTACATCAAGACGCAGAAATAACACTAAAACACTTCGCAGCAAGATCTCTGATAGAAGTGACAGAACCAAGGTTTCCCATAAATGAAAAAGCCACAGGGAAATGCCAGTTTTAGACACAACTGAACTATTGAAATATTGATTTTATCATTTGTAATGGTGGAATTAGATATACAGAACTTCCCTTCGTTTAAAAAGCACTGTATTGCAAGCAATACTTATATTTTGGAGACCATGTGAACTGCTGAGCTCAAATGTATTAATTAACACCTAATAAACTTACCAGGAGTGATAATTTCCTCTCTCTTCCCTCCCACCCCAGCAACCCCCACCAATACGTTTTTGATCTGCAAGGGAAGCCAAATGTCTAAAAAGTGATGACTTTAAGCGGGAACACAAGAGTCACATTTAAGGATTACACTTACTAAATGCATTTAATTATGTGCATTCAAAAAGCTGCAAATTGAGTGCGATTGCTGAGGTGCTGGTTTCGCGCTCCCAGGCACAGTGAAACGGTTTTTCTTTTACATTACAGCAGCAGCACGATTTACAATTCTATATATGTATTAAAAATAAACTTCAGAGACAAATTGCCTTCCTTGTATCCTTGTGAAATTCCTCAACAACAATTTCAGTCCAAGCAATGAACCTTCACTTACGAGTAGTTGGTCTCACTGTATCCCGTTGTCTCATTGTGCTCCTGCGCCTTCAGATGAATACAAACACGCGTGAAAGCGCCCCCAACTATTTCTCTCCTTGTTTGCTGAACACCTGAGATACAGCTGCGCTGACGAGGGGAGGGGGGGAAGCTCTGAATGAGTATCTTAAAAATCTGCCTGCAAGGAAGAGGGGTGGTGAAGCAGTGAGCTGTGGATATCTCTTTAGCTTTCGAAATTAAGATTGAAAATGAGATGGGGAGAAATAGCCCTAAAAAAGGGATGCCAAGAACGCCTTGAATAAAGTAACGCGAAATGCAGCAAGAAGAGTGACTTCATCTCGAGTGATGGAGGGTCTCGGGTACGGGCTTCTTGCTGAATGGTTTGGGTATTCGCATGCGCAGCTTCCCACCTGCTCCATTCCAACAAGTATTTGAGTTTCAGCTCAAAGGAGACCTCTTCCACCATGCGTTTTCTGCTGCCTCACAGTGTTACCCAATGAATGTGGTTGGGACAGGATTAAGGACACCAACGAGCCCACTAGCTGCAGTAAAACTCCCACAATGCACAGATTAGGGTGGGGTGTGATGAAAAACCGCATATACTTTGAAGCTTTGATCATTATTTTAATTAAGTTACGTTTGATCATCTTCCCCAACTTCATACCTATTTTGTAGTTAGTACCAATGTACAATAATCAAATTTAAAGTAATAAACATTGCTGATGGTAGAGTCTTACCCCTCACTTCAACGAAAGAAATGTACCTTGTGACCATTGCCAATTAATTTCCTGTAAAATACAAGATTAGAACCAGGTTTGATTGAAGGTTGAAAGGAGAGATGGAGTGAAATACATCTGCATCAAGTGAACTGACCTGGCTTAGATAGAGGTTAAGGAGATTACAATACTGGGAAAGGTTTGTGAAACTCTTACCTTGGAAAGTTACTGATGTTACCTCAGTTTACAGATCAAACTAGCCAAAGATGATCAAAGGACAAGGCAGTGAGGTAAATGGATTGAGCTAAACCATGGGTCTCGTTGAACAGTACAGACTCAAAGGGCTTAATGACTAATCTTGTTCTGCACTTTAGTAGAATTGAGTTATGACCACTTCCAAACATATTGTCATCATTAAAAGTGATCTGATGCACACAATCTTGAAATTTCTTCATTGCTATAGCTTTGTCATTTATAAGTTTTAACATACATAGCCAAGAAATTCAGTTGCATGACTATTATTTATTTCACCATTATGCAATGGCTTTTCCCCGGAGTGAAACACATCAACAACTATTCCCAGTCACTCCACATTACTTCTTCTGAGCTCATCATGCTTGTGTCTCTTAACACTTGTGACTGTGACTTAGGAACTGGAGAGACGGGTGGATATGAAAGTCTGTATTCATCACGACAGGCAGACATTCTCTTGGAGACCCTCTTGGACCCAACTCAAAGTACATCAAGATTTTGTACTCTTAAGGACAGTGGTAACAGTAGGTGGTTCAATACAATTTCAATAACTGCAAATGACATTGTTTACTTCAATACTTTGCGTATGACAAATGGTTTCATTGGAGTACATATTTACAGCGGGAGCACATTGTAACTGATAAAACACCTCCGAAGGTTCAAACACCTTTGTTGGGACAAACAAATCCACGTGGAAGGTCTGAAAGCTACTGAGGACAGAGAACCAGACACCCAAGATTAATGTTGTGAGGGCTGACTTTCTGAGTACACAAATACCCCAATTATGGATAGAGCAAATATACTGATGACCATGTCTGACGTGCTAAGAGACAAAATTTAGTCTGGTCTCCCAGCCCTCCTTGATCTCCGGTAGAAGGGTGCGAAATAACTTTGTTGTAGGTGCCTTGTTTGATGTAGGCCAATTTACATAGCACATTGTGTTATGCTTGGCTGATGCAGACGATAATGTCTCATGGCCACATCACTTTACAAACCATATCTTGAGCAGCCAGCCCCCTGCTGTGGGCCAGCAGCCTGTACTCTGTAGATGACATCTTTTAATTTCAAAACTGATTACTGCTTGTACTTTACATTTCAACAGGTTTGTGTTTGAAGACTGGTTGGACAGTAGTGTAGTGGTTAGCGTAATGCTATTACAGCACCAGAGACCCGGGTTCAATTCAGGCCACTGTCTGTAAGGAGTTTGTATGTTCTCCCCATGTCTGTGTGGGTTTCCTCTGGGTGCTCTGGTTTCCTCCCACATTCCAAAGACGTACAGGTTAAGAGCTGTGGGCATGCTACGTTGGCGCCAGAAGCATGGCGACACTTGCGGGCTGCCCCCAGTACTTTCTCAGTAACGCAAAAAGACACATTTCACTGTGTGTTTCAATGTACATGTGACTAATAAATAAATACCTATCTTATCTTAATACCTATTATCCCTATTCCGTAACCCCTGAATCCCTAACAACACTTTTCACGTTAGACTCACATCAAGCAATATTCTTCATTTGGAGTGATGCTGGATAAATTAGGCTGTTGTTATAGAACTGTTGTTGGGCATCCTGTAATAATTGGGTTTTAACAAAACTACGCCTGGCTGGGACCTGATTAAAAGTTGCATTTCTTGCCCTCTGTTCTTTGATGGTTTGGGTTTGGGGAAGGTGACAATTTAGATACAAGAGACTGAATCAAGTCTCCCACCACAGTTCCCACAGCCATATACCGGCCTCCATACAGCCAAAAAGACCTCCACATACACACTAAGTTCCAGTCGCAGACCCAACCTCCCCTTGGTCCAAAGACATAAAAAAACTAAATTTCACCTGTAACTTGAAGCAGCAGAGTAGTTTGCTGCTGTAGCTTCAGGGCTAAGATGTTCATTAGCATTAAACAATCACTTGATACAGTACACTACAATTTCTAGGCCAGTGACTGGACCTATTGACCATTCCTTTCATAAGGCCTCTGCATTACTTCCTTTTCCACCCATCACTTACCTGCCAGTTAACATAGAACATAGAACATAGAACAGTACAGCACAGGAACAGGCCCTTCAGCCCACAATGTTGTGCCAAACTAATTAACCTAGTAATTCAACACCTAACTAAACTAATCCCTTCTGCCTACACAAAGTTCAATATCCCTCCATTCTCTGTGCATTCATGTGCCCATCTAAGAGCCTTTTAATCGACTCTATATTTGCCTCCACTAGTACCCCTGGCAGTGCATTCCAGGCACCCACCACTTTCTTTGTTAATAACTTGCCCCACACATCCCCTTTGAACTTACCCCCTTTCACCTTGAATGCATGCCCTTTATTATTAAACATTTTGACCCTGGGAAATAGATACCAGTTGTCTACCCTATCTATGTCACTCATAATCTTATAACCTTCTATCAGCCCTCCTCCGCTCCAGAGAAGACAATCCAAATTTGCTGAACCTCTCCTTATAGCACATGCCTTCTAATCCAGGCAGCTTCCTGGTAAACCTCTTCTTCACCCTCTCCAAAGCCTCCACATTCCTTCCTATAATGGGGCAACCAGAATTGAATGCAATACTCCAGATGCAGCCTAACCAGAGTTTTATAAAGCTGCAACTAACCGAATAAATTTGCATAATTTCTAAGAATGAAGTTGTAGCAGGACAGCTGCTTGGTACCCACAGTTTGCCAGCTGTACATTGTTCACAGTCTCATAATATTCTCAAGCCTTGCAGCAGCACCCATTGGCAAGTAACATAATTGCTCCACTGAATTCAGAAACTGATAACTAATTCCAGTGTTTCCTCTCAACATTGATAGCCCTGACTGGATCATCATGTATTGTGACAAGGTCAAATTGCCTTATCTTCAATTCCCTTGCCAACAGTAGTTTAACCTCCCAGTTGCTCACAAGAGCCTAGTTTGGTTAAACTTTCCCTTTCATCCTTAAGGGGTCAAGGAATGTTTTCATCATTTCTGGCACAGCTCCATTTAAATTTTATGTTCACAAAAGGTTCATGCCTTTCTTTTTGGATCAGGCCCTTAAACTACAGCTGATGTATCAGCCATTTATCACACTACTGCAGAGTACTGAATTGTCTCAATACAAGCATTGACTGAACTTCTCTGTTCTGTGGCGGTGACAAGTTCTCATGGAGGTCCTCCCATACATTTATGATAACAGTGCCAACTTTTCCAGAGCTCCCCCAACTCTTGTTCCAAAGGCTCATTTGACAAGCTGGAGAGATTTGAAAGAATTCCAATTTCTTCAATAGCAACGTGGACAATTCCACATATTGCACACAGGAAAAAAAAAGTAGCTTGGACCTACATGGGATCCCATTGATACACCTTTGATCAGAGAAAGTGAGTGGAGTAATTACCCAAACAAGGCCTGTACTATGTATCCCACAAAGAATAGGACATGGTTTGGACCCATATGGATTCCACTTCCTTGGTACTAATTTGATTAACTCATTTGAGATTAACTATTAACTAATTTGAAAACAAAAATGAATAAATAATAACTGTTCATTCAGGATTTATGGGGAGTTTTTAAACTTTCTGTAATGACTTCATTTTGATCTCAGAATTATTTGCCTGAAACTTCATCTCTCCCTTGTCTGGATGATACACCTCTGAAAAAGTCAAAGTCATGGTTCTGGATTATGCATCACTGAAGTGATTGAATAGGTACAAGATACAGCATGGAAAACAAATCCGAAAGGGTGGAAAATTCTTAATTTTGCTTTAAAACCTCAAAAGTTTTTCCTTTTAATTCAGTCTGAGATTGCAAAGAATCCAAAAAATGTATTCAAAATAAGAACTGATTGTTATGTCTTATTATACAAAGCCTTTGCATAAATATTACATCTAATATGCATTAAATGGCAAGAGAAGAGCAAACACATGAACACCTACACATTTCTGAAATCATACTAAATTGCTACTACAGTTGCCGATGCACCGTATGCTTGCAAAGTTCTCTAGTCAAGACAGTGGTGATACTGCTGTGCCTCACTGGATAGAATTCTTGTTCCAAGCTATGAAGACTGTGGGTTCAAGTCCAACTCCAAAGTCTTGAGTAAATGGTTAATGTTCCAGTGCGATACTGAGACTACATTGTTGTAAGTTAAACTCAAGTTAAATAAAGTTAAATTTCACATCATATGTCAGTGATAATAAATCTGATTCTGATTCTGAGGCACTGTGTGCACTCACAGGTAGATGTAACAAGCATTGTTTTGAAAACAGTGGTGAAATCCCATGTGTATTGGTCAACATTTACACCTCGGTTAATAAACAATCTGGTCATTGATGGATTTGTGGGAGCTTGCTGTGCTCATATTTCCAACAGCACAAAAGTACCCTAAAGTGCAATGGGATGTGAAAATGTGCAACATAAACTCATCTTTCATTTCAAATATTCTCTTACTTGAAGTAATCTAGTTACAGGATCAAGCCTCAGAGAAACCTATTAGAAGCCACATCGAATTATAAGGAATATACAGCTCAAAAACAGGCAGTTCCTCCAATCTAATCCCCAAGAACCTCGTCCTGTCTTCCTTTATCTAATTCTATCAGCATGACCCTCTATTCCCCATTCGCTTATATGTTTACCTACCTTCCCCCGAAATGCATTTGTACTGTTCAACACAACCATTCCCGATGGAAGCTTCAAGTCTCTACAGGAAGATTGACAGATTTAGTTGGTTTGCTAAAAATCCAATGCAATTCCTCAAGTGGGAAGGTCCATCACAGGCATCAAGCAGGATAGCTGCAAAAGTGATTCAACATGAAAACAGTTTGGATGGGAGACTGAGTTGCTTGGAAACCACTGCAATTAATTAGAAATAAATCAATACAGCTGTAAATCAATACAGGGTAAAAGTCGAATAGCTTGTGCTCTCTTTTATATATAACTGTGAGGCTTCAAGTTGAAGCAGTTAGTTAAATGTTGTAAATGGGAATGAGCTGAAATGCTGAGCAATGGAATCTTTGAATTCACCGAGTCCAGTGTGTTCTGTTACCCGAAGCACTGAATGTTTCGTTATCTTACTGTTTTCATCCTCAGTCCATTTTGTATCCTTCTTCCCTCATCTCCTCTCATTTAAAAAGTTGGATCAGATGTAGGTCTCGAACTTGCTGGCCATTCAGTACAATGGTCCAGTTACCCATCATCCCCATTTTCTGTGATTCCTTAATGTCCCAAAGTAATGCAGCCAAAAATTACAATACAGACAATGGTTGAGAATTCATGGGGTTACAATGATTTGAAACAAACTGTGGGAAGAAATTTCAGTTCATTTCATTCCTATACACCTTAGCTCTTACCCTCAGACTATTATCTTATATGTAGACTTTTGTCCCATTAGTTGTTCGTTCATCATTATTTTAGCTATGAGGAAGATTGGTTAGTCTGGCATTGTCTTCTTTGGAGACTGGAGAAGGCTTAATGTTATGAGTGGCCGTAATTAGGAAGAACCTATTTATCTTAGCAAGAAGGTTAAAAACCAAAGGGTGATAATTTAAAGTTATTTGGAGGCACCTTTAGAGGGGAGATGAGGAATAATGCTTCACCACAGAGTGGTAGGATCTGGAACTCACTGCCTGAAAGGCTGGGAGAAGCAGAAAACCCATACACCATTTAAAAAGTGCTACATTGCAAGAAGACTACCCTTCAAAATTTTCTTATTGGCCGTAAGGTTTAGTTCAGATGGCCCAGGAGTGATGTGAAGTGAAAGGCACCATGTAGATGTAAATCTCTTTCTCTCTGAGAGTCATTGAGAGTCATAGAGTTGTACAGCACAGAAATGAGCCCTATGCATGCTATGTTGGTGCTGGAAGTGTGGCAACACTTGCGGGCTGCCCCCAGAGCACCACGCAAAAAGATGTATTTCACTGTGTGCTTCGACGTACATGTGACTAATAAAGATATCTTATCTTATTATCTTATCTTACAGTCTACCACATTTATGCCGACTTTTTTATCTATCTACGTTAATCGCATTTGCCCTCATTAGTTCTATATCCTTCTATGTCTTACTTATTTAAATGCCTATCCAAATGTCTCTTAAACTTGATGATTCTGACTCCTCCCTATCCATTGGCGTGAAATTTTCCACTTTCTGTGTAAAAAAAACCTTTTCCCCTTGAATCTCCTTTAAAATTCCTTCCTCTCACCATAAACCTATGCCCCCTTGTTTTTGATATCCCAACCATGGAAAAAAGATTCTGACGATCTACCCTATCCATGCTTCTTATAAATAGCCTCCTTCACTCCAGAGGAAACAAGCCCAACCTATTCAATCTTTTCCCATAATTATAGTCGTCTAATCCAGGCAACATCATGGTGAATCTCCTCTGTACTCTCTCCAGCGTAACCCCATCTTTCCCACAGAGTGGTGACCAGAACTGTGCACAACACTCTAAGTGAGGTCTCAGCAGTGTTTTGTAAGTTTGCAAATGTCACAAATTTTACATTCTATGCATTGACCTATGAAGGCAAGCATGCTCTTTGCCTTCATCACCACCCTATCTACCTGTGTTGCCACTTTCAGGGAATTTTGGACTTGAACCCCAAGGTCCCTCTATTCACCAATATTCCTTAGCACCTGACCATTTACTGCATGTGTCCTGCCCCTATTTAACTTCTCAAAATGCGTTACTTGCAATTGTAGGGATTAAATTCCATTCACTAACTCTCCACCCTTCTTCATCTAAGCAAACAGCCTCTCAGTGATAACCTTGTTGAGCTTTCTAAGAATATAATTTGCTTCTATGACATCTGTTTGTTGAAACCTTTTTCTATAGGTTTCACACACTACTCATGTATGAACCATGATAGGTTACTCCTTTTTGAGTGCTTTGCAGCTGAGCTTGATGTTGTGGCCAACTGGTTTCCACACACACCCATTTATCTAAAAAGAACCGTCGACCCAGAATGATTACTCAGATACTGTATGTCTTGAGTGAGAAACCCAAACACCATGTTGGTTGGGATTCACAAATAAACCTAGGATCTTCACTGGTCCACTTGGATTAATTACCCACATCATTTAGAGAAGTCTAAAACATAATACTTGACTGGCATAGCTGATGTGCCATAAAGTCAAAGCAGAAATGAGATAAAACCAAATTGACAATGAGAAATCTACTTTCCACTATTCCCTTTGTGTCTGGACGCTTAGCCTTTTTTAAAATTTTATGACTCCGGTTTCCTCTCACATTCCAAAGACGTACGGGTTAGGAAGTTGTGGTTATGCTATGTTGGTGCTGGAAGCGTGGCGACACTTGCGGGCTGCGCCCAGAACACTCTCCGCAAAATGTGTACATATTTCACTGTGTGTTTCGATGTACATGTGACTAATAAAGATATCTTATCTTATATAGGTTCCAAAATAACATTTATCTATTTGTAGGTTGTGTTACGCCCGATGCCATATTGGTGAAAGTGCTAACATACAGCTATTACCTGCCAGATATAAGCACAGAAGGCACTGTATGCAAATAAATTGGTAGCAGAACTGCCGTTTTTGGGCTCAACACTACAGCTAATTTCTTTTCCTTATTGCACATGGATGAACCTCCATTCAGCAACTGGAAGAATCACCCATTAACACTATTTAAATGGATCAGCATTTGCTGCTGATTCTTTTCTACTGGCTGTTACTATAATTCTACAGGTGTTTGATGCTTTGAAGAGTTCTTTAAAGTTACTTCTGTCTGCAAGGAGACATGTGATAATTGATGAAAGGCTTTGTCCTGTCTTTAAAGCTTCTGCTTAAACCAGTTGCACCCCTGGAATTCAAATGCAACCGAACCATCCCACCAGAATCTCAGCAAGGAATGGCGTGGGAGACATCTCTGCTTAATTACAAACATCCTCCCTGCTCCTCTGTCAATACTCTGCAATTTTAAGAGCTTCTGATCGGCTTTAAGTAGTGTTCACCTTCACCAGGTTTGGAATTTTAGCAAGCTATTCAACAGTGTGGTTACCATTAGCTGCACATTGTCAAGTAGCATGCGTCAATATAAAACTGATGTTGTGACAAGTGTTGAAGCAACAAACGAAAGTTATTCATGAATCATAACCCCTCACCCCACTTTCAGGGGAGATTAAACCATTTCCTCCGAATGCTCCGAGCATTGATCGGTCATAGTCGCCCTTGCAAATAACGAGGCCTCTTCTTTGGGGTCATCATGATGATCAATGTGGAAAGGGGTAATAACTCAACCGAATGGGAAGAATGTGGGCCTAAATCCCACTCTGAAGTCTGAAGACAAAGATCTGGGCTGACACTCCCATGCCGTACCCAGGGAATGTTGAGCTGTCATAAGCCCCATCTTTCATATGAGACATTAAACAGAGACACTGCCCTTACAGTGGGTTTTAAGGGCCTATTGCTGAGTCCTTAAGTTTAGAGTTCTCTCTGATGTCCTTGCCAATATTTATTCCTTAATTATTTACTGATTGCTGTTTATAGTAGTTCGCTGTGTGCAAGTTGGCTGCTGTGTTTCATCCATAATAAAAATGAACACAGTCCAAAGTACTAAATTGGCTTGAAAGCACTTAGGGATGTCTCGAGGCCTTGCAAAGAGATATAAAAAGACAAGTGTCTCTTTTTTTTCTCTTAATCACTGGAAGGATTACAAGTGATTGGAATAGGTATTGTTAAAATATATTTTAGATGGAAAATAAATTAAAACACCGTAAATAACTCGTGCAGGAACAAAGAGATCAGAAGGTTCACTTTTAGAGGCTCAAGATAAATTAATAATGTTAATGAATACAAGGCTTTTTATGTAGGGACACAGGGTACAAAAACAATGAAATTACAGTGAATCTTAATACATTCCCGAGCTGGACTTCAACTCTGCCAATTCTGACACAAAATGCTGGAGGAACTCAGTCCTAATGAAGGGTCTCAGCCCGTAACATCGACTGTTTATTTCCCTCCACAGATGCTGCCTGACCTGCTGAGTTCCTCCAGCATTTCATGTGTGTTGCTCCAGATTTCCAACATCTGCAGTCTCTCTTGTGTCTGCCAATTTCTGACTTTGGTATTGGTAAAGAAGAGAGTCACCAGAATTTTATCAGCGTTGATGGTCTTCTGATGTACAAAGGAACTGGAGAGGCCACAATATCAGTGTCTCAGTGACTTTTTCTTAGTCACAAACCAGGCATTGCATAATTGAGACACAAGAGACTGCAAATGCTGGAAATCTGGAGCAACACACAAAATGCTGGAGAAACTCAGCGGGTCAGGCTGCATCTGTGGAGGGAAATGGACAGCCAACATTTTGGTTGGAGATCTTCATCAGGACTGGAAAGAAAGAGGGGAGATGGCCAGTATAAAAAGGTGGGGGGAAATGGGTGGAGCGAGAGCTGATGGGTGATAGGTGGATCCAGGTGAGGGGACTGATAGGCAGGTGAGGGGGGGTTAAGAGTGGGAATGATGTAAGAAGCTGGCAGGTGATAGGTGGAAGTGACAAAGGGCTGAAGAAGATGGAATCTGAAAGGAGAGGACAGTGGACCATGGAATAAAGGGAAGGAGGGGAGGAGGGGAATGGGTACAAGGAATGTGTGGGTGATGGCAGATGCAGACGGCGAGGGAGGGGACTGGCTATCACCCCCCTTTCTTTCCAGTCCTCATGAAGGGTCTCAACCCAAAATGTCGACCCGTTGAGTTCCTCCAGCTTTTTGTGTGTTATTGCATAATTGAGCTTCTGTGCCAGGTATCTGTATTTATTGTGAGATGTAGATCAATGGTGAGGTTGGGGGAAAAAAAGGTACCTTCTTAAGCAAGGTACTGGTCTTCATGTGTAGATCGCAGGCTGGGTGATTTGGCAGACTCCTCCAGCTCTGGACGGAACATCTCTTATCCCTGAACATTCAAGGTTTCAATTGACAGCAGTTGCAACTGCTGATGTGGTTTGCAACAATCAGAGGCAACTGCTTTGGGGAAGGTCAGTGTCACATCTTCAGTGAGTTGGACATGCCTCGGAGTGTATGTCTGGACCTGGATATACCAACCAGTGAAAAAGGGTAGGTCATCATTATTGTGCAGTGATGCAAGGCCATATGCTAGTCATGCTTATTATTCCCTTCCTCTTTGAGCAGCAATCAGAGGGGAATGCTAAACAGATGTCCACAGCTTCTGTCTCAGCAGCAGCCACAATGACTCTTCCCTGGACAAGCAACAAGACATGAGAGTTAAGCAGCTTTAAGAACTTCATATTAAGGCTATTATTGGGGCAGATCTTTCACTTAAAAACTGGCAAATCTGCTCAGATCAGTCGGCTTTTAAGCACTTAACTGGCTGGAGATTCAGGACTCCTGCAGAACGGCAGTAGTGGAGCCTTTCACTCCAGAAGGGTCAACCGTTGGACAGGGAAATATGTCCACTGATCCTGTGTCCTGGCAATCTGCACAAGCAGCAACATGCTCATTGAGGTGAATGAAACAGCTACCAGAAGAAGTGTGTAGACCATTATATTTAGTCAGTTTAAATATATTGAATTGCTTTTAAATGTGTGTGTGTGTGTGTGTGTGTGTGTGTGTTTAGTGTTTTATTTTTAAAATATATATTTATTGTTATGTTATCTTTTAATCATTTACAAACATCACGGACAGTTGCCAGGAAGTAAGTCCGGGGGTGAGACCTCATTGATTGTTGAAGCCATTCTGCAGAATCAGCCTGCTACCTGTCCTGGGAGAGACCCAGCATTAAGTTGGGTCTTGCTGAACAGCCCAGAGGAGGGCTGTGTGTGGAACCATGCTGATGGAACAGCATGGGCTAAGAGCAGCTCTCCAATCTACTTAAGTCCTGGCCCAATACATTTCATTAAGAAAACAAAATGGCAAAGCAACAGTCAGTGAAAAAAAGCTACAGTAAAAGCATTTATAAATATATTAGAAGCAAGAGGGTAGCTAGGGAAAGATAGGCTCCCTCAGGGATCGACAGGGAAAGCTATGTGTGGAGCCAGGGATATGAGCGAGGTTCCAAATGGATATCTCTCCTTGGTATTCACCAGCGAGAGGGATTTGGGTGATGGAGAGTTAGGAGAAGGGTATGCTGATATTCTGGAATATGTTTGTATCAGGAAGGAGGAAGTGTTGAAGACATTGGCACACATTGAGGTGGATAAATCCATAGGGACTGATGGGATTATTCTGGGATGTTACAAAAAGCAAGGGATGAGATTCCTGGGGTTCTGATGGAGATTTTTGCACCTTCAGCACTCAGGCTGTGGGTGTTAGGAGGTGAGTTATTTGCTACAGAATTCCTAGCCTCTGACCTGCTCTTTTAGCCACATTGTGAAAATGCCTACTCCAGTTCAGTTTCTGATCAATGATAACCCCCAAGATATTGATAGTTGATGATTCAGTGATGATAATTCCATAGAATGTCAGGGGATGATAGCTGGATTTTCTCTTGTTGGACATTGTCATTGACTTGGACCTTTCCACCCATCATCCCAGGTTTGAGTGAGTTTGCTGATTACACAAAAATTGGAGCCGTATATAGCAAAGAGGGTTGTCCAAGGCTACAGAGGGACATAGGTCAGCTGGAAAGATGTGCAGAGCGGTGGCAGATCGAATTTAATCCAGACAAATACGAGGTAATGAACTTTGGGACGTTAAATACGAGCAGGACTTGATGTCCCAAAATACATTACCTCATATTTGTTTACCTCACACCTCATATGTCTGTTCCACCATTCAGTATGATCTTGGCTGATCCTCTACTTCACGCTCTATTTTCCTTGCTCATCCTTATATCCCTCGAATCTTTTAATATCCAGGAAACTGTCAACCTTATTTTTGAATTCAGTCAATGATTGTGCCTTCAGACACCCCAGAGGGAGAAAATTCCAAAGATTCACCACCCTCTGAGTGAAGAAATTTCAACTCAACTCAGGGTTTTGGACCCGAAATGTTAACTGTTTCTCTTTCAACAGATGCCGCCTGACCTGAGGAATATTTCCAGAATTTTCTGTTTCCTTCAAAATCCCAGTATTTGCAGGCTTTTAAAAAAATTCCATTATTCTGAGACTTTGACCCATCTTTCTAGTCTTCTTGGTCAGGATCTTCATGCCTGAGTCCTCCAAGAATATTGACTGTTTCAACAAAGTAGGTTCTCACTCTTCTAAACTCTAGAGAACAGAGGCCTATCCACTAACAGACCCCCAATCCCAGGCCATGAAATAGTTTCTTGAACTCTACAGCCACGATATCTTATGTGTTCAAATCCTCTTGCCATAAAGACCAATGTACCATTTACTTTCTAATTGTCTGCTGCATTGTTAATTGTTAGCTTTTAGTGACTTGTGTAAAAGGACGTCAACATTTCCCAATCTCTCACCATTTCTGTTTCCTACTGAAGTGAATCATTTAAAGTGTTTCCACATAGTGCTTCATCCTGAAATATTGTTGCCCACTCACTTAGTTTGTCAATATCTCCTTGAAGCCTCTTTGCATGCTCATTACTTCTCACATTTCTTCTTAGTTTCATGTCATCAGCAAAACTAGAAATGTTACATTTGGTCTTCTCAGTCAAATCGTTGATGTAGAGTTTGAATGACTGGGGCCTAAACTCTTATCCTTGCTTTACCCCACTCATCATAGCCTGCCTGTCTGAGAAGTACCCATTTATTTTTACTCTTTGTTTTTCATCCATTAACCAACTCTCAATCCAAGTGAGTACATCACTCCCACTTCCATATGTTCTCACCTTGTTGGCTATCCACCCATGTAGGATGTGCTCACAATTCCAAATATGTTACATCCACTGCTTCCCCTCATCTACTGCACTACTACATCTTCAAAGAACTCCAATATATGAGTCAAATATGATTTCCCTCTCAAAAATCCACATTGACTCTTCTCAATCATGTTATTATTTTCTACATGTACTGGTATTATTTTGGATAGATTTCAGTTGTCTTCTCTGATACCAATGCCAGTCTAATAGGTCATTAGTTTCCCGTTTCTCCTCCACCTCCTTTCTTAAAAAACTTATTTGCTTCTCTCAAATCTGCAGAATGACTCCAGAATCTACAGCATCTACAGCTAGGATTTAACTGGAGGAAAGAGATGCACCAAGTGCTGTCCTATTTAACTTGGCACAGAACAACCTGGTTGCAGTTCAACACTCCACTGATAATAAACCAGATTGTATATGACCCAGCCCATGCCTTGCTCTCACCTCCTTTAGCCACACTAACCCTCTGGGGTCCATTTAACCTCTTCACCTAATTGCCTGTGAAAGGCAACTAGACCTTGGGCAATGGTTCCTGAGGACCCAGCCCTGACAGCCTTGATGACCATTCCATAATTCATGTTGTCAAAAGCCACTGAACTGTCTTTAAATGACTCTGATAACCAGAGACATATTAAATACACAATCTGGAAGGTTTAAATCAAGTAAAGATTTCATAAGAACATAAAGAGAAAAGATTCACAGGCTTTTTCTCCACAGATGCTGCCTGACCTGCTGAGTTCCTCCAGCATCTTGTTTTTTCATCTAGAGTCTAGCATCTGCAGTCCTTTGTTTCTCTAGATTCAGAAGGATGTTCTAGGAACTCGAGGGCTTGAGTTATAAGGAGAGGCTGGATAGACTGGGACTGTTTTTCCTGGAATGAAGGAGGCTGAGGAGTTGTCACAAAGAGGTTCAGAAAATCATGAGGGGTGTAGATTATGTGGATAGTCACAGCCTTTTTCCCAGGATTGGGGAGTCTAAAATTAGAGGACATAGATTTAAGGTGAGAAGAGAAAGATTTAAAAAGGACCCAAGGGAAACTTTTCCACACAGAGAGTGTATGGAACGAGCTGCCAGAGGAAGCTGTAGAGGTGGCTACAGTTATGATGTTTCAAAGACATTTGCTCAGGTACATGGATAGGAAAGGTTTAGAGGGATATGGGCCAAATACAGAAAAATGGGATTGGCTCAGAAAGACCTCATTGTTGGCATGGACGAGTCAGGCCGAAGGGCCTGTTTACATGCTGTTTATCTCTATGAATCTACATAAACATGCTTTAAATAGATAAGTGATAAATTCATGAAAAATGTTACAAAAATCTGAAAAACAAAAACATTTCTATGTACTTATACAATTTGTTGACTCCATTCAAATGGATGTGACTGCATACATATTCCAGCTGTGGCTGTGTGAAGCTGAAAAACCAGATACTAGGTGTGTGCTGCCCCTCAGCTCAGTGTGCTTGAGCTCCACCCTGATTTTACTTAAGTCTAACAATAGAGCAGGAAGTCAGAGGCATCAGGATTTGATTCATGACATGTCCCTGACACTTGTGTTGCAATGCGCAGATGTGGAAGTCCGGAATGCATTAACCTACGCACTGCAGTGAGCCGGGGGTTCTCTCTGGAACTGCCAGCTGATGAACAGCATGATTAGGCTCCATGTGAGAACACCTGCTAATTATCCATTTAAACTCGAGGTCAATTTGGGATTGCTTTTTAATGCACACCACACATTAGCAATTTGAAATATGTCAGTCGCCCATTTTGCAAGGAACCCTCTCACCCATTATTTATTCATGTTATAGATGCTGAAAATCACATTACATACCCTGGTTCAAGGTTGAGCAGTGACCATAACATTCCTATTCAGTGTGAATTGAATATTATAACCAGGTATTGGCTTTTCTCGTTTTGTTCCTTACAACAACTGGCATCTATGCAGAGTTTGTAAGGCTCCAGGCTCAATTCAGGAGCATTATCAAACAAAATTTTACATCAAGGCTGACAAGGTAGATGACCAAATGCCTACTTTAGGAGGTAGATTTTAAGGAACATTTTCAAAGAGGAAATAAAGTTAGAGATGTGTAAATGCTTAAGTTATTCTCTCATGTTCAAGTCACCTCTTGGTCTTTTCTACAGAAAGCAGTAGACTGTACAATCTGCTTTGGTTGCTATAAGCTCTCAAGAAGATAAAGTCAATCAATTCTGCTATGTGTAAGTAAGCATTAAATTAAATGTTATTGTTACAACTGAATAAAAGTAGCTGCAAAAACACTCAAAAGTTTTGACAATGTTCAGGACAAAACCAGTTTGTCTGGCACCCCATCAACTATTCAAAATATTCCCTCCTTTCACCACAAGTACCATGGCAGCAGCATGTGCCATCCACAAAATGCACTTCAAAAAACTTCATCGGTTTCTTCAACAGCATCTCTCAAAGTGTAACCATCACCACTACCACCAAGAAAGGCATGCACATTAACTGCATGGGAACACAGTCAACTGCAGGCCCCCCTCCAAGTCACATACCACCCTGACTTGGAAATGTATTACTGCTCGTCATTATTGCTGGGTCTAAATCCTAGAACTTTTGCACTGTGGGAAGACTGCAGCGGTTCAAGAAGGTAGCTGACCATCACCCTCTCATGGGCAATTAGGGATTGCAATAAATGATGGTCTTGCCAGTGATGCCCACATCCTGTAAAGGAATAAAACAAAACTCTTATGTATCCAGATACAGTAAAATGCCAAGCTTGAGATATTGATCTATGCACATTATGGGGATTGATGTAACCCAAGATGGAAATAAAGATTCTTTGAGTGGCTGGATAAATAGTTTTAGTATGCATTACATGTACCTTGTCAGTCACTTCACCAAGAAATGCAGGGAGAATTATTATAATAACGAGCTGAGCTCTGTGACCAAAGTTTTCTCAGAGCCAGGGAGACAGTATTGAACTGAAGACCTGCTATGAGCTCGAGATAAGTCATCAAACAAGTTTCACCTCTTGCCTCCAGCTCATCTTAATCTCACTGAGTCCCAGGAAATAGAAAGAGTACATTCCTAAAAACAAATCATGTTTGTTTCTTGCTTCCATCAGAAGTGGAAGAAAGATGTTTCCACTTTGTGCTGAGTAATTTTTCTATTGTGTGCCAGCTAATGCCCAATGCTAAATTCTCCAGGTATTGCTGTTCCTGTAATTTGTTGATATGTTGATCCTACAGGAGGTGTGTTAATATTATGTTTGCACTAATATGGGTAAGATTCTCAGTGGAGACATAGTGCAAACCTCATGTCAACAAACTTCTCTCCAAATCCTGATTGTAAATAATGATCTGTAGCTGGAAAAAGGACAGCCAAACAGTTGCAATTCAGGCTCTGTGAATCATGCTGTTTCCTGTAATATGTGGAAATATTACTTATCCATTCAAATCAAAACATTTTCTGATGAAGATTCCAGACCCAAAACATTGACCCTTTCTCTTTCCATGGATGCTGCCTGACCTGCTGATTTTTTCCAGAATTTTAAAATCAAAACATGTATCTGAGATTTTTTTTTTCCCAGAGCAGAAATGTGCAAGTAGGTTTGACAAAGGCTAGGTCCTCAAAGTGGCTAGAATTGCCAGCCAATATTGGCCCTGAGGTAGGTCTACTTTTGACATGAACTTGACATCAGTGGTGGTCTTTAGACATGTTCAGTTGGTGTAGGCTTACTCAATGAATTGATGGAGAATCAGAAAAGCCGTCAGGCCAATGATGTGGAAACTCCTGATGTGACCCCGGTGCACTGTACTTGGAAGTGCTTTGCACCCTTACTCTTCAACGGATACATAAACGACCAACCCCTCCGTCCAAACACATGTAGCTTTGTTGACACCAGTGTCCTGGCAATAGCAGTTCAAGCAGGGCCTTTGCTCAAACTGAACACACTGTAGCAGCAGCATGAACCAGTCTGATTATCTCCTTTGCTGCTAATCTCATCCTACACTGGAGGGATCAGCAGGAATTTCCAACACCACTGCAATTAGCCAGTAGACGCTTTCATATCAGCAGTGGTTCAGTGAACAGCATCCTCACTCCTGAAGTAACAGGTTCTATATTTAAGCCCTATTCTAGAGACAGAAATTTAGGCTGACATTCAATGTGCAAGTAAGGGAACGTGAACTTTCAAAGTTGATCATAATACCTGAATTGTGGTAAATCAAATCTGAATAATGTTTAGTAATTTTTTTTAAGGAGGTCATTGACACTGAGGACAGGGAATTGTCAGTTGTATTGTTCACATAGACTGCCAGAGATATTTTACAATGTGACAAAGAATGATTATAAAGCAAAACTAAAATCATACAGAATTAGAGGTCATTTTATCCAATAGGCTGGTAATTGGTTGAAATGCAGTAGACAGAGAGTAGCGATAAAGAAATATTCTATAATTAGGCAGATGTGACAGGTATTACTCCCAGGGATTACATTGGGGCCATGTATATTAATGAATGTATGGTGGAATATGTATGTCCAAGACAGCAGATGATACTCAATTCGCAGGCATGGTAGATTTTGAAAATGGAAACAAGAAGTTATAAAAGGATATAAAAGACTAAAAGAGTAAAACAATAGCAGATTGAGTTTTAATCATGGAGATGCAAAAGATCATTGAACTGACAATCCAAAGAAACAAGTCAGGATATTTGTTAAACTGTGAAATACAAAGAGCTTCAGAGAACTGAAGGTTGTCCATGAGAATAAACCACTTGAAGCTAATGCACCAGTCCATTAAGCAATGAAAAAGCTGGATGTAATGTTAATTTTTAGTACATGGTAGTCTGAATTTGAGAATGAAGATGGTATACTTCAGGTTCACAAAAGCCTGGATCAGAATCTGTCTGGAATACGGTGTTCTGTTTTGGACAGCATTCCACATGAAAAAGACTTTGGAAGTGGTTCAGTGCAAATTGACCAGAATAAAACTAGATCTAAAAGTATTAAATCAGGATCTCACACTCAAATAGGTGCAGATGCAGACCGAATTGAAATTTTCAGCATGGAGTTTGCTAAATTTGTGTTGGGGCAATATATCACGAATTACCAAACAAAGTCAAGTAAATGAAGTAAAGGTACAGATCACACAGCATCTAAACTAAATGGCGAACAGCTTCGAGGAGCTGGATGACCTACTACTCCTATGGTCCTGAAACTAATGGACATATGTCATTTATGCATATTGTGTTGTTCCAAAATCCCTCACATACTTATTTAAACTCACAATGAAATCCTAAATTGACCTTTCAGACTTATTAAAAACCGTTTTTTTTTGCCTGTGCAATTCTGAAAACTATTCCAACCAGCATCCATATGGAATTCTAATATGCATGAAAGCAGATGCAATTATTTCATTAGATCACCGAATATTTACCCAGGGCTAACCAACAGTGCCATTCAATGCAGAGCAGAATAACTCAAATATTGCTTACAGATACTGTTAAACATCAGCCTTGAATAAATGTGCCTGTTTGGGATTTCAGATTGAACATGATTTTAATCAATCTCAAGAGAGGGATTAACATAAACAGAAATATTTAAATAGAATTATTTGGACAGTTAATATAACCAACACTGTGAAGTCCAACCCCATCTACTGCCAGTTTCAATTCAGGGAAGCACGAATATGATTTTGTATCATTTCTGGCTTCCAAGCAAGAACAGTGTGACAATGGAAGGAGCTGTTAATATAATGAAAGTTATTAATCTGTTTGCAAATATTATCCTGTATCATTCTGTGAAAGCAATGTGCCAAGAGTCGAAGGGGACTCTTGGCATACTAGATTGTAAGAATTCATTACAACAAACAGCAGCACAGCTTGTAAAGCTGCTGCTTCATAACTCTAAAGACCCAGGTTCAATCCTCACCTCAAGTGCTGTCTGTGTGGATTTTGCACATTTTCCCTGTGACCTTGTGGGTTTCCTCCCACATTCCAACTACCTGCGGGTTGGTAGGCTAGTTGGCTGCTGCAGCGGTCAGCGTAATGCTGTTAAAGTACCAGTGACCCAGGTTCAATTCCTGCCACTGTCTTTAAGGAGTTTGTACGTTCTCCCTGTGTCTGCGTGGGTTTCCTCCCACATTCCAAAGATATACAGGTTAGGAGCTGTGGACGTGCTATGTTGGTGCTGGAAGAGTGGTGACACTTGCGGGCTGCCCCCAGCACATTCTCAGTAATGCAAAAAGATGCATTTTACCGTGTGTTTCAATGTACATGTGACAAATAAATAAATATCTTACCTTATCTTATAAATTGTCCCTAGGATATAGATGAGTGGTAGAATGTTGGCGGAGTTGACGGGAATATATCAAGAATAAAAAAAATGGGATTAATACATGATTAGTGCAAATGGGTGGTTGTTGGTCAACACAGGTTCAATGGGTCAAAGGATCTGCTTCCATGCAGTATTGTCTATGACTAAGAATATTATTGTAAAGCTGACATGCAAATGAAAAAGTGCACCTGATACTAGTCAGGCCAAATTGTGGTTGCATCTGTAAAGAAAGGCTTGCATTTATAAAGCACTGTTCACATCATCCTGAAGGGCTTTGCAACCAAAGAAATAATTTTGAAGCATAATCACTATTTTAATCCAGGAAATGTGGCAGTCAATTTGTTAATAACAAGTGCTCATGTTGAATTAGGTATAAATATTGATCAGGGCACCAGGGAGAGTTCTTCTTCAAAATACCAAGGCAGACTCTTTCTCCGCTTGAGATAACTGATATTGGCTCATCCAAATATAATATCTTCAACGATACTGCACTGGAATGTTAGTTTACATTTATGCGATTAAGGCTCTGGAGTGGGACTTGACCGCACATTCTGCCTCAGAAGCAAATGTGCTACAAACTGACTGATAGCTGCCACAAAAAAAAAGTCAATTTTCAGACAGCTGCAGAAAGATAAATTCAGTGGAGCAAATTTAAAGTTTGCAAATTTAAGAACTATGTCAGCCAATTATTCCCTTTTAAAATATAACATATGGAAAATGAGTGATTTTTAAAAGGCACTCAGAGGCTAATGTTGACAAGGACGGCAACTATTTATATTCATACAGCACATCTAGCAGACCATCCCAATGCACTCCAAAAAAGATATTGTTACCATGCCACCTAAAGAGAAATCAGAGAATTTAATGATAAGCTTCATCAAAGAAGTAGACATTATGTGTGTCCCAAAGAAGAAAAGTAAGGTGAAAAGGTCTTAAGAATGAATTCAAGAACTTGGGCCCTCAGTCATTGAAAGCAAGGTCATTAATGGTGAAGTTATCAAAACGGAGTATGTGCAAGAGGCCAAAATTGAGCAAGCACAAGGATTTGGAAGGGTTGAAGTGCTGAAGGAGATTACAGAGTCAGGATAGGGCAAGGCCTTGGGACATTCTTAAACAAAGGTAAGAATTGTAATATCAAGGCATTGTGCAACTGGAGGCCAGTGTTTGCCAGCAAACTCAGTAGACTATAGTTAAGAGTAATTAATGAGACAAATCAAATGAGCCAATCCAGTGTAATGGTTTAGTCTTGATACATCAGATAATAACAGAAGTAATGAACAATCAGTGAGCCAAATTAAACCCCAAAAGACTGAAAACTGCACTAGTAGAAAGACACCTTGATCTCATCACTTCTGACCTGGCTAATCTTCACTTGTCTCAGGTACTTGGTTAACGCCAACATGAGCTTTTAAACATCATATGGAAACTGTTCCCACTGCCACCCTGCATACTTAGGATGTTAACCTGAATAAATTACAGTTAACATAGTATGAGGTTCCTTAGGCATGTTCAAAGAGATCACAGTTGCACTGTTAGTAACTGGGATCCTTCTTTCAATATAAAGATCCAACTCAGATGATGGTGTCACTTATTTTAATTGAAGGCAGACTTGAGGATTGCTGTGGATTTATTGCCAGCCCAACTGTCAGGGCAAGAATGGCAAAAGAGATCTGTAGATGCTGGAAGTCTGAAATAAAAAAACAAGAATCTGTAAATACTCAGCAGGTCATGCACCATAAGTGGGAGAGATGGAAAGGTTCTGATGAAAGGTTTTCTATCTGAAACATTAACGCTGTTTCTCTCCCCATAGTTGCCACCTGACTACTGTGTATTTTCAGCATTTTCAGTTTTCATTCCAGGAAAGGAAACTAGACTGAGGAAAGACCCAGTGTGGTATTAGGTATTATTTGTTGATTTTCTTGAGGGATCAAGAGTATAAGGACTGCTCTTGACACATCGCAAGAAAAAAGTAGAGCTTCCCACCACTTTCCAAAATGCAAAGCTCCCACAAGTCCACCTCATAGTCTCTCAACTTACCTCAGTGCAGAGACCATCTCACTGGGTCCCAATGGTGGCTTTCCACCTCTCAATATCTCATGCTTGCTTGATGGCTGGCTAATGCTTCCGGCCATATCCCACCTGGAGGCTGATGAAGCCTGTGAAGTTGAGATAAAATCCACCAAGCAGCTGCCCACAACCCAATTACGCCACCCATCTTTTGTGGACATCCTGAGAACCTACTGTCCACCTCAGTTCATGACTGCACAACTCCAACAGACTAATATCAGCTCTGTAATGGCTGTTTATAAATTGTGGAACAATAGGAGATAATCCTGTTATAGAGGTTTTCAGATATATACTGTATTGAGCATTGTTATAATTGTGAAGTAGGTAACTCTGATGTTTTCTCTATTAAAGGTAATATGGAAGCCCATTATAATGAACACAACTGAGGTCTTGTAGAGACAATTTAACTGGCAAAAGCAATGTATCCTGAATTCTTGGAATTTCAAAAAAATTGACTGCCTATACTGTCAATGAATTTCTTCAGCTTAATAAACTCCCTATTGGCCTCCTGACTGTGCCTTTTCATGATTCAGAGATGAACAGATAAAGTAGCATCTAAATAGCATCCTAAAGGAATCAGATGATATGAAGATGGGAAAGGAAAGTGGAGCTGAGGCAGAAATCACCCATTGTAGTTTGTGTAAACGTGTGTGATGTATTTGAACGTGTGTATCCTTGTCAGCATGTTTGCAGTCTGTGCAGAATCTTGAATAAACCAGATCAACTTTCCAGTGCTTTTTCATATTACTCCGCACATTCTGCATACTACTGCATAGAACCATAGAACAGTACAGCACAATACAGGCCCTTCGGCCCACCATGTTGTGCCAACCTTCAAACCACTCCTAAGACTATCTAACCCCTTCCTCCCACATATCCCTCTAACTTAAATTCCTCCATATGCTTAGCTAACAATCTCTTGAACTTGCCCAACGTATTAGCCTCCACTACCACCCCCGGAAGCGCATTCCATGCACCAACCACCCTCTGGGTGAAAAACCTCCCCCTGACATCTCCCTTGAACTTCCCACCCATTACCTTAAAGCCATGCCTTCTTGTATTGAGCATTGGTGCCCTGGGAAAGAGGCGCTGGCTGTCCACTCTATCTATTCCTCTTAATATTTTGTATACCTCTATCATGTCTCCCCTCATCCTCCTTCTCTCCAATGAGTAAAGCCCTATCTCCTTTAGTCTTTCCTCATAATCCATACTTCCTAATCCAGGCAGCATCCTGGTAAATCTCCTCTGCACCCTTTCCAACGCCTCCACATCCTTCCTATAATGAGGCGACCAGAACTGGGCACAGTCCTCTAAGTGTGGTCTAACCAGAGTTTTGTAAAGCTGCATCATTACTTCACGGCTCTTAAACTCGATCCCACGACTTATGAAAGCTAACATCCCATAAGCTTTCTTAACTACCCTATCCACCTGTGTGGCAACTTTCAGTGATCTGTGGATATGAACCCCCAGATCCCTCTGCTCCCCTACACTGCCCAGAATCCTGCCATTTGCCTTGTATTCCTGCCTTGGAGTTTGTCCTTCCAAAGTGTACCACCTCACACTTCTCCGGATTGAACTCCATCTGCCACTTGTCAGCCCAGCTCTGCATCCTATCAATATCCCTCTGTAAGCTTTGACAGCCCTCCATACTATCCAAAACACCACCGATCTTTGTGTCATCTGCAAACTTGCTAACCCACCCTTCCACCCCCTCATCGAAGTTATTAATAAATATCACAATAAGTAAAGGTCCCAGGACCGACCCCTGTGGGACACCGCTAGTCACAGCCTTCCAATCCGAATGCACTCCCTCCACCACAACCCTCTGCTTTCTACGGGCAAGCCAATTCTGAATCCACATGGCCAAGCCGCCCTGGATCCCTTGGCCTCTGACCTTCTGAAGAAGCCTACCATGCGGAACTTTGTCAAATGCCTTACTGAAATCCATAAAAGGGAGACTGGGAATGTACAGGTAGATGGAGACTGAACATCTTAGCTGTGATGTGTAGTTTTCATAATGGTCGACAAGTGCAGCTATAAATCATTACAGCTCACTTCACAGATATTCTAATTATTTGGAAAAGATTGGCTTAAACAAGTTAAAACTAGATTGGAAGAATCTTTCTGGTTTGGGCACTGTGCAGCCACCTCTAGATAAGCTTACAGAGTAATAGGCAAATATAATTAAAGATTCATACATTATCATTTAGGAGCACAAAGCCCACATATGCATCAAGCCAAATCCAAGATAATTTATTGTAAGCCTAGACCAGTTCCATGCACACTGAAACCCATGTAGATGTGTTAAATAGACCACATAATGTTGCATAAAGTGATTGCGCAACATCTGCTGTTGTGATGCTCAAAGCAGAAAGACTGTCTGACTTTGTAGGGATTATAAGGGAACCCTCAACAAATTCATTGACCCTGAGTCATCCTCATTGCCCATATTGCAGGATCTGTATGCTTATTTGACAAAGGCAAATATCTTAACCAAGTTGGATCCATTACATGTAACGGTACAAGCAAAAATGGATAAAGAAAGTCAAAAATCAACACCTATAAGGAGCTTTATTCATATTTCTAGTGGAAGAAATCACCAAAATATTTCAGGCCAAGATGTTAAAGGTCATCCAACGCTGTCTAAACAACCAAGATGATGCTTTAATCACAAATGTTCCAGTGGAGGAACATCTCTGAATACTTGAAGAAGATTTCATAGGGCTTCTTGAGCACATCATTAATCTCAGGAAGAATAAATGTGCCCTTGTGTAGAAAAGAGTGGTTTAATTGGGCCTGATGGTGGATATCAATGGTCCACAACTGGTTAAAAGATGATGCAGTGTCAAAGTTTGAAAAACTGAGAATGTCACCAAAGTTGGTTATACTGAGACCTTCCACTGGTGTTTTCACTGCTGCAGGAAGGACCATAGCAATGGGGAAAGGAGTGCAGACACATGCTTGATGAATGGCATCAACATGGTGGGCTGAAGCATCTGCTTCCACTCTGTATGACTCTAAAAGCCATCGCCTTTACATCACAAGCAAGAGGAACTACACTCAAATAGAATGATATTGCATATCTACTGTTCAAATAGAATGTGACAGTGACTGTATTATATATGTTGCTTTTTGATGACTTTTGTAGACATAGAGAACACAATTTTCACCCTCTGGGTGACAGAGGATACTTTTCCTGGAATGGTGGTTGAGATAACAGAATACCTGTAGAAGGGTATGGTTTGGATATATTTGAGTGGCTAAACAAATGTGACATATCCTGGATGAGGACATAAAGACTTTCCGTCACAGACACTACAAGTTGTTCACAAATTATGGTTGCAGCAAATTTGGTCACAGAGTAGTTATACTCCAGATCTACAGATCAAATATTTCACTTGGAGTACTTGGACGTTGTTAAGATGAAGGCAGTAACTCAGTGCTTCGTCTATTGACCTGGTAAGCCAAGGGTCTGAAAAAGTTGGTGAGCAAGTGCACAGTCTGTTAAGACCACAGATTACCATTCCAAAAGTTGAAGTGGCCTAAGGGGCCATTCCAGTGTAGACCACTGTGAGAAAGGTATGGACAGCCTTCTGATGTTGGTGTACAGCTATTCAAAATGATTGAGGTACAGCATGAGAAGTCATGTACCACCAATAAATGCACAGTGAAGAGATCGGATCCATAAAATGGCCATTTCATACATCTATGATATTGGCTTAATCTTTCACTCTTCATTTGTGCAGCATGACCTGCTGGACATGTCCCACAGTCCTGCTCTCAGTAACATATAACACACACAAAGAACATAATCACCCTCCAACTATCCCCATTAGCCCATTTGTCCTGGCTTCAACTTTTCATGGATGTTCCCTTTGCCCTGTCCAACCATCCTGCCACTTTCTCTGCAATTTAAAACTATGATGTTTTATCTTTCTTTCCCTGTTGTGATGAAGGATCTCCAATTTGAAATGTTGATGCTGCCTGACCTGCTGAGTATTTTCAACATATGCTGGTTTAATTTCAGATTTCCAGCATCTGCTGTTTCTTTTTCAGTTTGTGACACGAAGGAAGATCAAGCAATGCTTCACACCTCATTACCATTCAGCCTCAAACAGAGAAGCTGAGAGATCAGTACAAACAGTGAAAGGCAAGAACAAAGCAAGTTGTGGAAGGTAGATCAGGTCTGACTCTGAAACATCAACTCGGAGATTTTCTTCTGAACCACAGATCAATGCCATACTCCACAGCATGAGACACTACCACAGAGATGTTGATGCATGGAAGACTCAGGATATGTCTGAATCTGAAGGAAAGGCAGAAGAAAGACAATAGAGACAAAACAAATGTCAACACATACAAAGGGAAGAGGCTCAGATTACATGATCAGGTTTGTGTACTGACACCAAAAGGCAGGTTGAAGATGAGAAAATAAGAGATTGGAGAGATTGCAAAGATATATGATCCTCAAAAAAATAAGCAAAAGATTTAATAGGTTCATGTAAATCACTTGATCCCTGTGTAAGAGACCCAAAAGGATAGTGAGGTAGATTGTTAATTTGAGTTTATGTTGAAGTGAGTTCTGTGGTTATTGAAGAAGAGATAATACTGGACATAACTGAAGGAAATCAAGAAGTGGCACCTTCAATGCATCCATAGATAGAGGCCCATCAACAGCATTGGCTCAAAAACTCCTATGCAGTTACGAAGACCAAAAAGAATTTAAGACCCAGTTAAGCAGTTAAAGCATTAAATTTATAAATGTTGTTAAATTCTGTTCTTTTAAAGGGGAAAAGCAGTAAAGTTTATGTAATTAGGCATGATGTCATTGTACAACATTTTGTATTGTGTGTGCATGTTGTTCTGTGGTACGTACAGTCTAGAAAGAACCTCTAATAACAAAGCACAGCTTTTCAAGTGCTCCGTGTTTTTGGGTATTACTCTATGCATTCTGAAGGCTTAGAACCCACAGAGACATATAAATTCCACCTATGACATTATTGAATGACAGAGCAGGCCCAAGGAATTTTATGGATAGGTAACAGATAAGTCTCCTCACTGTTTCTTTGACAGCATCTGCTAGTAAACGGTGAAAAAGGCATTTAGCACGCTGGCCTTCATCAGTCAGGGCATTGACTATAGGAGTTGGGACATTCTGTTACACTTGTATAAGTTGTTGGTGAGGCTGCACTTGGAGTACTGTGTACAGTTTTGGTCACCCTGTTATAGGAAACATGTGGTTAAACTGGAAAGAATGCATAAAAGATTTACAAGGATCCTGCCGGGACTAGTAACAGGGAAAGATTGGCCAGGCTAAGTCTTTATTCCTTGGAGCATAGGAGAATGAGGGGTGACCTTACAGAGGTTTATAAAATCATGAGGGGAACAGATAAGGTGGATGGTAGCAGTCTTTTCCCCGGGGTAGGGGAGTCCAAAACTAGGGGACATAGATTTAAGGTGAGGGGGAAAGATTTAAAAGGGACCTGAGGGGCAACTTTTTCATGCAGAGGGTGGTGAGTATATGGAAAGAGCTGCCAGAGGAAGGGGTTGAGGCAGGTACAATAGTATCATTTAAGAGGCACTTGGATAGGTACATGGAGGGGCGGGGCTTGGAGAGATATGGGCCGAACACAGGGAATTGGGACTAGATGGGCGAGCACCATGATCGACACAGACTGGTTGGGCCGAAGGGCCTGTATCCGTGCTGTATGACTCTATGACTCTCCATGACTCTTAACGGCACTCACGTACGGGGTGCGGCCATTGTGTTAAGTGGACCACTTTTTCTGTAGTCAGAGTCAAGTGGCTGCATTGTATGACTTTCTATTTTTATTATCATATCATTTCCAATCCTCCATAACAGTGAGGTGATACAAGGGTCCAGGCTTGAACTATATATTAATATACTTGTGCAGGTGTGACACTGATCCTTCTTACAAAAGCGATAAAAGTTAAAACTACAATGTCACTTCTATTGAAGAGATGGCATTGGAAGTTGGATATGGCATTGCTTAAGAAAATAAAGTAGTGCAACAGAGGAACAGAACATCATTCTTCTTGTACACAGAACTATACTGTATACAACAATAGAGTCTGCAGTATTAATGATGTGTGGGTTGTGAGCATACATAGAAATAGATGAAAAGGGACAAGAAACAAAACAACTGTTCCATTAATCCATTCTGTCCAGACTTGTCACACTCTACATTGTCTAGTCATGCAATCTCCTGGGAGAGGTTAAAAAAAACAACTTTTGGCCAACTTAGGGAGAGAACAGTCAAGGAAAATTTGCTCTGACAGTTGTTAAAGTGGGTTCCAGGAGATGCAGGTATTTTTAGAATCACAGCTATCCCTCATGCAATGTAGCTCAGTTGTTTGTACTCCAGGCTCTGAGTCAGTAGTGGGCTCAAGTCACAATGTGGAGAAATGGAAACAGAAGTTTCACCTTATTCTCCTTTGCAGTACTAAGGCAGTGTAATGTTGTTGGAGGTAATGTCCCCTTTAATTCATTTGATGTTTTGTCGACCTTTTCATATGCAGGTGACATGAAGGACCCAAGGACTATGTGCAGAAGAGTCAGGAGCTATCCCTTGATGCTGAATAGTACTTATCTCTCGATTAACAGTGGGGAAAAGGGATCATCTTATTGATGTCACATTACTTTTTATGGAAGCTTGCTGTACACAGCTTGTGTGCAGCAATTCCCTGATAATAACTCAACTGAGAAATGTATAATTGACGGTGAAATGAATTGGGGCAGCTCATGGCAGTGAAGGTGCTGTATAAACTTAAATCTTTGATTTTGAAGTGTCCTCCATATTTAAGAATTTAGCAGTTCCTTTGTAGAATAGTCTGATAAATCTCGGCAATATTGTTCCATTGCAAACCAATTGTTCACATAATCAGTAATGCCACATGATTCATCCACTGCCAACGATTAAATTATTATAGAACCAAATTTGTAATTTTCATTTCAAGCTATATTTTCATGCCAGGATAGTCTGTCAGAACAGTTTTAGGGTTAGACTTTAATCAACTGAGATCAGGTGTAGAATTTGCTCCAATGCAAAGATATCCAGCTGTACTACAGCTGGGTTCCAATTGACAGCAACAGTTACTGTGCAACAGCTGATCATGGGTATGTAAATAGCAAGGTCCTAACCACTGTACATAGACAACAGGTAACTTCAAGTAACTCACCCATGCTGCTATGTACAGCTGCTTACAATGGGCAAAATCCCAAAGTATATAAGTGGCTTGTGCTGAATTAGTTACTATGATGTCACAGTTTTTGAGCAAGAAATGCAGACAGATTTGCATTTGTGCATGTTTAATTCATGGTGGTGAGTGAACAAGCTGGGCTGACCCCCAGGCAGGCTAGTAAAGATAATGTACTGTCAGTTTCTTTTCCTGGCTGGTGTTATACAACTTATTGTTCTGAAAAGAGGCACTAGGCGTGTTGTCTGTGTTCTACCCACTAATGGCTTTTAGATCAACATTACCCACATTTGAAGATGGATGCTCGCAGCAATATTTTCTTCATATTCCATGGAGGCTCATATAGATGTGGGAATGATCAGAGTTCTATTATAATGCCAACTTTAACAGGCAGCCAAGCTGAAGCCAAAATCAACATAAACATTCTGAACAAAATTCCACCAGTGAAAAGTTTGTGCTGCAAATCTTTTCTGACAATTCTACTAATTTTAGATTCAAGCCAGGCACTCTTCTACCATTATGTTATTCCTACTCCTACTGGGACACTGAATGCTTGTGCTGACAATACTGATACAAGAGTTGTGTGGTGGTGCAGCTAATAGAGCAGCTGCCTCGCACTTCTAGGATTCAATCCTGACCTCCAGTGCTGTCAGTGTGGAGTTTACATGTTCTCCTTGTGATCACATGACTTTTGTCCAGGTTCTCTGTCTTCCCACATTGCACATTGGAAGGCTAACAGGCTGCTGTATAAATTCACCCCGGTATATAGGCGATTGATAGAATCTGCAGGGAGATGATGGCAAGACAGGGAGAATAAAATATTATTAGTGTAGGAGTGGTTTAAATGAGTGCTCTTTGGTTAATGTATACTCGATGGGCTGAAGGGTCTGCTTCCATACTGTGTGACTCCATAAGACATTTACATGATCCCTTTACTGGAGTAAGGATAATCAAATCAAAATAAAAATTATTTTGAGAAGTGTTAGTAGCATTCTCACTGCATCCCACATTTATGAATTTCCTTGGCTGCTCAATTAGCCACTGGCTGGACCTTGGTTGGAAAACTATGGAATGACTCCACAAGGCTGGGGACTCCAGTAACTGATCTGCTTGTTGGCTTTACTTTAAAACAGTAGTTATTTCATTTTCCATCCATTCAGAATCAGAATTAGAATCAGGTTTATTATCACTGACTTATATGTTGTGGAATTTGTTGTTTTGCGGCAGCAGTACAGTGCAAAGACATGAAATTACTATAAAATACAAAATAAATAGGTAAATAATGCGGAAAAAAAGGAATAGTGAAGTAGTGTTCATGAGTTCATGGACCGTTCAAAAATCTGATGGTGTGGGGGAAGAAGCTGTTCCTAAATCATTAAGTGTGAGTCTTCAGGCTCCTGTACCTCCTCCCTGATGGTAAATAACAAGAAGAAGGCATGTCCCAGATAATGAGGGCCCTTAGTGATGGATGCGGCCCTTTTGAGGCACCACCTCTTGAAGATGTCCTCGATGGTGGGGAGGGTTGTGCCCATGATGGAGCTGGCTGAATCTACAACCCTCTGCAGCCTCTTGTAATCCTGTGCATTGGAGCCGCTATACCAGGCGGTGATGCAACCTGCCAGAATGCTCTCCACCATACAGCTATAGAAATTTGCAAGAGTCTTTGGTGACGTAACGAATCTCCTCAAACTCCTAATGAAGTAGAGCTGCTGGTGTGATTTCCACAATTGCCCTCTTTTCTCCTGAGGTTAGTAACCAGTGCTGGCACCTCTCTACCACCTGATGGCGTGTGGGGTGTGCTTTGACCATGAGATGAGACAACAACGGCCATTGAAGTGAGCCATTCAGGGACTATAGCAGTTTCTGCCATTGTCTGAAATCAAGTCACATAAAAACATCAGAAAATAGGAGCAGGAATAGGCCATTCAGCTCCTCAAACCTGCCCCACCATTCAATATGATTGTGGCTGATCTGCCCAAGGTCTCTTCTCCTCTTCTGTGTCAGTTCCCCACAGCCCACAATTACATAATCTTTTAAATATTCATCTGCTTCTGCTTTAAATACACCCAATGACCTTGCCTCCACAAACCCGCTGGGTTAGAAAATTCCAGAGATTCACCACCCTCTGCAGGAAGTTGTTTCTATCTTCCTCAGTTTTAAATGCCCACCCTTCCCTCATCATGTCCCCTTCTCCCACTTGACATCTACCTTCACCACTCCCCCTCTCCTCTTTACACTGGCATTCTCCCCTTTCCACTCTCAGTCCTTGTGCAGGGTTTTGATTTCTTCCCCACCCCACCCCACCCCACCCCACCCCACCCCACCCCACCCACAGAAGCTGCTTGACCTGCTGAGTTCCTCCAGCAGATTGTTTGTTGCTCCATATTCCAAAATCTGCAGTGTCTTGTGTCGACATTTACCTTGTCATTCGCCCCAAGGATCACGTATGCTTCAGTAAGTTCACCCTTAATTTTTCTAAAGTGGCATGTACTTTTTTGCAAAAGTTATAGCAACCCTGGCGAATACACTTTCCCTCCCCTCAGCCAGGGTTTACAGAAGTAATTTGGCACAACCAATTATCGCAGTAGAGGTCAATTTTTACTTAATAATGGGATGTGTTCATCGCTGGTGAGGCTGACTTTTACTACCAACCTCATCCCAGAACTGAGTGGCATTTCGAGCAGTTAAAAGTCAACTACGTTTGTGGGTCTGGAGTCACGTATAGGGCAGAGTCAGGATGGCAGCTCTTTCCCTGAAGGACAATCATGAACCAAATAGGTTTTTTGGTGAAAACCCAGCAGTTTCATGTAGAACATTCATGTAGATCCTAGCCTGCCTAGACCTGATCATATGGGATCGATTGGGTTGGGTCAGTTATCTTCTGATAATTCATTTGGGATTAGGTCAGGTCAGACCATGCTGTGCTGTGATTTGCTACTTCTATACTGTGTTCTATCTTTTAGCCTATAAGGTTAGTTTGCTTATCAAGAAAGTCACTTTCAGAAGTTTGAGAGCTTTATGTCCATTTATTTGATCTTTTCAACAGCATTATTGTGGTTATGACATTTATGATGGCAATGGGGTTGGATCAGGAAGAGATTATAAATACTCATGTCAGAATCAGATGGACCACAGTCAGGCTAGGTTTTAATTTTATACCCACTCAGACCAATGGCAATCATCAATAGTATTAGCTTTTCTTTTATTTACTCAGATTTATCTTTCCCTTCCAGCAAGGTGGGATTTGAATTCATGTTCCTGGAGTAATTGACCAGGCCTCAGGTTAACAGGTTAACTTTCAATACTATGCTGTCCCAATCTCAACTCAATCTGCATTGAGTATTCTGTCTCAGGCTTTTTCTTAAAATCAGAAAGGTCCAGAACCATGGCAAATGATGCCTTTACCTGTGAACTATGCAGTGATTGCCTTGTGATCTGCACTTCACTCTCCGAAGCTTGAGTCACAAGTGGGGCAAGCATTATGAATGCTTTGTTGTTGAGTATGTTCATAGTTGAGATGGATCTTTTTTCAGATACCACTGGAATCAGGAGGTATGGACATAAATTGGGAAAGTAGAAGAGAAGTAGGATTAGCCACAATCCCATTGAATGGCAGCGCAGGCTCAGAGGGCCATATGGCTTACTCCTGTTATTATTTCTTATATTCTTTTGTATCTTAGAAAGCATAGCCTAATGACTGCTGAACAAAGCAAAAACATTATCATTGATCTGACTTTTTTGCACTATTTATGGGATCCAACTCAGTGACATTTGAAACCACAGTGAACCGAAATATGATGCACAGATTGTCTGGCTACCAATAAATTATGTTATGGTGGTTTCCTGTGTTACTTGAAACCTCAGTGTGTGCCCTTCAAAGCCTGCTAAGGTTGGGTTTTGCTCTTCCTTTCTGGTACATTACTTTCAGTTCATTTGTGCCTGATGTCACTGTTTCTTATTGACCTTCAGTGAAACACAAGCCCCAAAATAAACAACAATAAAACTATGCACAATGCAGCTTTAAATACGAAAGTGCCAAACACTTCTACAAAATAATGTATGATGGTGTGTGGAGGGAGATGGGCTTAAATCAAGAAGCACAGCTGCATGGATTAGACAACAGATGTCTCAGACACAGACAGCATACTAGATAACTCCCTAAAGCCACAGAAATGAAACAATAGCTATAGGGCAAGCGATATGATTCTGAGTCTTGTATACACTAGGCAGATAACAAATGTTAGCCTGCTGGCAGTTGATCAGGAATCAGTGCATTGACTTGAATTAACAAAGAAATCATTCCAAATTGTCAGCATCATCTACAGAGAGCAAACTCCACTTGGGGGGGGGGGGGGGGGGGTAGAATTCACTTAAAGGAACATACATATAAAATTCACATACCAGTCAATGATTTATAAATTAGGAAAACTAAATTACATCCTTTGTGCATCCTAGGTAGGTTAGATTTATGGGCATTTCTGCTCTGTGAATTTTGTATCCACTGCATCCAATTGACATGCAGTGATAGTTATCACCTGTTACCCCTATTACCAGTACATTATATTTGTATTACAGTTTTATTGTAGGAAAATACCACTAATAATTTTACAGAAGTATTTGCAGCAAGGACAGGAATTAGAAACTTGGTTGAAACAATGGTTTTTAAACAAGGATAGAAATTAAGCATAAGGAGGGATTAAGCATATACCAATACCAATACCAGAATGCTTGCCAGTGGCAGTGCAGGAGGTGGTGAGAGCAGAGGATCAGAGGGCGAGTACAAGACTAAAGTTGGAGGAAAGCAGAAGTCTCAGGTCTCAGAGGGCTGAAGAATTTACAGGTACAAGGGGAGGCAAGACTGTCAGAGGATGATGATTCTAAATCATAGGTATTAAATCAGAGATCATTAACCTATTATAATTCAGGTGCTAGCCTTTTTAGTGTCAATATTCAGCATTTCCATGTCAGGTACGACTATATTGGATACATACTGCAGGTGATGGCATTTACCATTTGAATCCATGGGTAGTAGAATATGATTAGCCAGATAATGTGCTTTAAATATGAGCCCAATATTTCTGAATAATAATACTGACAGAAATAATTACCTTGGTTTACAGTTAAGGAAAGTCAGATGCTCAGTTTATGCAGAAGAGAGGCAGGGTTTTAGATGGATTGGTTGGTTGGATGTATCATGTGTCTATTCTCCCCAGCTGATCCTTCGTATTAGAGGATTCCAAAGCTTCGGTTTCAACAAGGAAGTGGGCCTGGGGGAACAAGAGTACAGGCTGGCTGAGAAGGCATTTCACTGAAATAGTCTTGCATAGCATGATACCAGGAGAAGTGCATCATAATTCTGAGTTTCTTTAATGTTTAAAGAAATGGAGCAAATTTAAGTCCAAGTTAAAAATAAAGTAAACATTGACACAGGCTCACACAAGTTGATCCCAACACAGTATGGAATATTTCATCGATGTGAATCAGGAAATTGTGCATTCACAGCCGAAGATTTTCCATTAAGTTACTGTAGATTCTCCATTGCATGTTTCCTGGGGGTGCAAATCACCATGGAAAGCATACAGGCTCTGAAACTATACTTATTCATGTTTAATAGATTCGTGATTTTATACCATGTGGAAAAAAGAACCTAATACACTCACTGATGCAATAGCACCATTTATACACAGATACATATACACAACAAAGTGGACTTCATATTTGACATTACACCTCATGAATTCTCCATCACACCTTGTTAAGTATACCTTTAGAACATAGAACAGTAGAGCACAGGAACAGGCCCTTTGGCCCACAATGTCTTTGGTGAACATAATGCCAATTTAAATTAATTGCATCTGCTTGCACACATTCTATATCTCTCCATCCCTTGTCTGTTCATGTGCCCGTCTAAATGCCTCTTAAATGTAACTATTGTATCTGCATCCACTACTTCTTATAGCAATGCATTCCAGGCACATACCATTCTCTGTGTAAAATAACTTCCCTCACATATCTCCTTTAAACTTTTCCCCTCTCACCTTAAATCTACCTATGCCCTCTGGTATTTGACATTTCCACCTTGGGAAAAAGATTCTGACTACCTACCCTATCTATGCTGCTCAGTTTTTTAAATTTCTATCAGGTTGTCCCTCAGCCTCCAATGTTTCAGTAAAATCAATCCAAGTTCATCCAACCTCAACTAATGCTCACTGATCCAGGCAAAATTTGCACTATCTCCAACACATCCACATCCTTCCTGTAATGCAGCAAACAGAACTGCACACCATACTCCAAATGGGGCCTCACTAAAGTTTTATACAGCTAAAACATGACTTCCCAACTTTTATACTCAATGCCGTCACTGATAAAGGCAAGTTTGCCAAATGCCTTCTTTACCACCCATCCACTTGTGTTGCCACTTTCAGGGAGCAATGGACTTGCACCCCAATATACCTCTGTACATTAATGCTCCTAAAGGTCCTACCATTTACAATAAATGATATAAGTAACTGGAATTGAAACAAATTGATACATTGGCAATGGGAAGAATTGTGTTGAAAAAAGGAATTGTATTTCAAAATGGTTTGTTCAGAAGTTTAATGCCATTATGCCTGTAACTAGATTTACTTTTGTTTCATCAATGATCTAATTCTGATTGAGCTGTCTTTGGAAATCACAAATAATAATCTATGTGACAAGTTAAATTTCCACATGTCACCTTGAAATGCCAACAATTTACCTTATATATCATCTGACCTTGAAACAAAAGAGAAAGTCTAAAAACAGCTGACAGTGCCTCCAAAATTATCCCCTAATTGACCTCAAGATACATACATTAGCAATTAGCCTCTCATTGTTTTCAAGGTGCACCACACCGCAATTAACCTCTAATTGGCCTCCAGATACGTGTCCCAGAAATTGACCTCTAATTGGCCTCATGGAAATGCCCACTTACCGTTAGACTGAACAGCCTTCAAGACTCTACTGGATACATAAATGCTCATGTTTCAGGTCTTGTCTCTTATGTAACCATCCGAGTGCTCGGTTAGACGGCTGCCTTGTGTTTCACTTTAGGTCATCAATAATCATACATAATTAAAATTATCACAATGCAAACTTGAAGTGTGTTATCAGATGTAATTCCCCACACTTTAGGGCACCTCGCCTTGTTACGCTGTGTGGGTTTCATCACTTGAGGAAAATGGGTTCTTCACATCTCTCACTGCAGGTTTACAGTGGTCCTTAAAGTGGCTGCAAGAGGTTGTTTCACCTAATCTCTTGCTTACAATTTGTTAAACTCTCCTGGAGGACATGGAAGAGAGTAAATTTTAGTGAAAAACTTCATTTTATTTAAAAAGAACAAGTGCAATGTATAAACATAATTTTAATATTTTATCTTTCTTTTTTCTATATAGTTCACATAAAATATTTTCCTCTTCATTTCAATGCTTTTCTTAAATTGTTGGCCTCAGTCACTTATTTCCCAAAGAGGTAAAATTATCTCTCACTGTTTATTTTATCAAACCTATGAATAATTTTAATAATATTTAACAAAGTGAAATCTGTGAGTGTCATCATAATATATAATGGTGAAGAGCTTACAAGAAGAATGTGGCAGAAGTTAAGATAAGGCAAAATTGGTAAATTGGTAAATTGATTTATTATTGTCACATGTACTGAGGTACAATTAAAAACTTTGTTTTGCATGCCATCCACACTGATCACTTCATCACATCAGTACATTGAGGTAGTACAAGGGAAAACAATGCCAGAATGCAAAATGAAGTCACACAGAAAGTGCAATGCAGGCAGACAGGAAGGTGTAAGGCCATAATGAGGTAGATTGTGAGGTCAAGTGTCCACCTTATGTAATAGGGGACTGTTCAATAGCAAAATGCATTTAATTGAAACCTTTCAGCAAACAGCTCATTTTCAGCATCTTAATAAGTGGGTCACAAAAATATATCATGCAATTAACTTTAAATGAGTTTCAGGAGGGGAGAAGAACCTTGAAATTATTGTGTGATTTAGTTTTAAGGTGAACTGAACAACTTGGTTTCAAAACTACATCTGAAAAAATAAACAGTCGGTTAACAAAACTCATTGCTGCTTTTATGGGTGATTCTAACTTTAGCTTTCCAGTCTTTCTCAATGATAGTGAAAATGAAGATGTCTAGATTATAGATTTTAGTTTTTGGGTCCTGTAAATTTCGTTTTTAAAGCATGTATACATAATATTTTGACAGCGGAAGATGCATCACTGCAAAAATACATTTTCTGGGCATGTAGTTATCAGAAACCACATACATCACTGAAGTATGAATTTAATTGTGATTTTAAATCTTTCAATGAACACTAAAAAAGAAAAATAAATAGACCATGTGGTGAATATTGTTATCAAGACTTTACGCTTGGAACATTCTTTCCAAGATAATCCATATGTATTGAGGTTTGTAATGTAAAGAAATGTTGTAAGCCACAGATTAATAAACCAAAAAATACAATGTTTAGAAATCTGCTGTTATAGAATGACTGACAGTATAACAGACCAAAACTTTCACTGCTAAAAGCATGAGAATAGTGTGCATAACACCTATGCCACATTATATCTTTTATCATTTTTCTTCAAATTTAACTGAAGAATACAGCTGAAGATAGAACAGATTACCCAAATGAGTCCTTTACATATGCCAAAAACTACAACAAAAGGTTGTGCAAACATTTCAGCACAGCAAATGGAGAGAATAATGACTCTAACTCAATGTTTTACAATGGGCACAAAAAAGATGTTCAAGGAACCTTCTCCCCTTCAATATCCCAGCAAAAGAAGCAAATCACAGCATAAATGGAACTGGATATAATTGTAATAGTCCCAGTTCTCCTTAGTGCTCCCATATCATTTCACAACAGATGAGCACAGTTTTGCAACAAAACATGTAATTTTCAAACCAGCTGCCATTTCCAAAATATTGCTAAAAAATACATTGAAAATAAGAACCACAGTTCAAACTCCTTCCAACCATATGAAAGTCACACTACACAGCTTCAGGAAAGGAAGCCTATTTGCAGACTGTTGCAGGGGAAAAATGGGACAGCCAAATTGTGCATTGCAAGCTCCCACAAACAGCAAAGTAAGAATGATTTTTGAGTGGTGAGAAGGTGCCAGATCGAATACAATGTAGAAAAATGTGTAAGTGCGTATTTTGGTAGGAAGAATAGAAAAGCAGATTAATTTAATGATGATAAGCTTCTAAATATTTATGTATAGAGGAATAATGGTCTGTTGGCTAAGGAGGCACAGAAAGTAATCATGCAGATACAATAAGTTATCAGGAAAGCAAGAGGGTTGGTGTATAAAAGTATAAAGGTCCTGCTGAGACTGTGTAGGGATTTGGTGAGACCACATTTAGAATTGTGTGTGCAGGTTTGGCCTCTATATTTGAGGAAGAGTATATTCACATTGGAGTAGGTGTAGCATGGATTCACAAGATCAATTCCTCAGATGAGGGGGATGAAGATTATTTATGGAAGATTTCTCTGTACTCACTGGAGTTTACAAAACTATGAAGTTATCTTTTTGAGGCATAGAATATTTTGAGGCATTAACTGAGTAGAGGCTGAAGACCCCTTATTTTCAGTGAAAAGTGTAGAACTGGGGGACACATTGTCAAGATTAGCAGTTGTCCATTCAGGATTGAGATGAAGAAAAATCTTCATCTTGTAAATCTTTTTGTAAATCTTTTGAATTTTGTCACATATTTGAGGCTGAGATGGATGCATTTTGGGTCATTAAGGGGATTAGAGGATATGGTTTTTGAACTTGTGAATGGACGAGGCACAGGATCAGCCATGATCTTATCAAATGGAGAAGGATCAAAGGACAGTATGGCCCATCAATTTCTGATGCTTGGTGATGTTGATACTCAGATAAAAATTGCTCCAGGCACAGCAGATACTCCCTAAAATTTCTTCAAAGCATGCTACAGAATCTATTGTGTTCAGCTCAGAGCCTCAATTGAATGCCCCATTTAAAAGATAGCACCTTTGACAGTGCAGCACTAAGCCAATATTACATTTGGTGTCAGCCTAGAATTTTGTGTCCAGGACTCCAAAGTGGAACTTAAAACCTAGAACCAGTTTCAGAGGCAACCTTCTGTTTCATTGAGTTACAATTGGCTATCCATGGAAACAAAAATTGAGGAGGAGTCAGACAATTTTAACGACCACCTGTCAGCATGAGAGGGAAGATTGTAGGGTGTTAAATATGTAACAATGAAATAACTTCATTCTGTTCTGAAAGTTTACACTATATTATGCCAGTTGCAGACACATTGATCTAGACGTGAGCTTTCAATACAATCCCCTGGTTTTGTCACTTCTTCAGATTTTTGAGCTGATCTCCAGATGTGGAGTGTATCAGAGGCCAAATGCTAACTTGTTATTGAGGAAAGGAGCAAGGCTACTTCTTTTCATTAGTTCAAGAAAAGCAGTAAAGAGAGATGGGCAGGAGATATCCTGACTTAAAATAAGAGATGACCATGGTCAGAGAGAGTAAATCCGATAAGGTCAAACAGAGAGAGCTGCCTGTCCACTGGCTGGAAGGATGTGGAGGCTTTGTTGTTTTGAGAAACAAAAGTCAAGCTGGAGTCTTGATTTTACATCGACATTTTCTTACCAGCGTGTTCATCCACTCTGCTCTGAAAATTAATGTAAAGCACTGGGAGATGTTAGTACTAATGATAAATAATTCACATAGTAAAGGGGTTTTGGTGCTATGTTACTGGATGACAGTTTAATTATTGATACAGCAGAAATCAAAACAATTAAATGTAACACCACAGAATCTACATTTGGAAGAAACCAGTAGCATTAAATCTGTGAGAATATTGTGTACAGGCTCTAAATTTATAAGACTTCCAGCTCCAGAACATGACATAACTACACAACTATCTAATCTCCATCACAGTCATCCATACCCTTAATGAGTCAAAATTTGTTTTTTGTTCAGCATTTCCTTGTCAGATTCCCAGCTCCAATCTCTGTAAAAGCCAAATAATGCACTTAACGGAAAACATTGCACTTCTACAGCACTTTCAATGATTTCAGAAGATGATTTATGGGCTTTAAAGTACTTCTGTTGTCACTGTTGTAAAGCAGGTAACACATCAGACACGAGCACCAATATGATAATGACTGGATAATCTGTTTCCAGATGTTGGCTAAGGGATAAATTGGGCCATTGTGGGTGATTTAATGAAATTTGAAGTAGTACTGCAGGATCTTTTATGTCCACAGGAGAGAGCGGACGGGGTCCTCATTTTAACACTTCATCTGCAGGACATCATCTCCAGACATGCAATGCTCCCTCAGTACTGCACTGGGGAATTAAGCATGCTGTATTTTGCATGATTGCTGAAGCCTTCACGTGTGTCTGCCTGATTTTGACTGGGTGTGTTCCTGAGTGAATTAGATAGGGAAAACAAATCTTACCTTTGCCTTTAAATTGCTCTAATGATAGATCAGAGATCTGACTTGGTTAAAATCAAAAGAGATTAAGGGCCAAATTCTGCATCTTCCTCGAAGTGATTGTTCCCTTCCCACTGAGCTGGCTTCAAATGAAATAACCAGCTTCCCATCAGGTGGCTTGTGCCATTTTAGTGAAATAGCAAGTGGCAGTATTATGTCAAGTTTGGAAGGTTTCTCTTATTTTCTGATATGATAGTCTATTTCTCTGTACTGAAGGAAATACAGATTTTGGTTAAGATACAACTGCAATTTTGAAAGGACTAATATGGCACTGACACAATGGATTGGTTAACAAGTATTAATAATACTGTCTCAGGTCAGCCCAGCAAGGAAAATCTGTCACTCAATATCAGAGGGCCTCAATTTCACAGGTGCAATTATTGCATTAGGAAAACTTGTCAAGTGCTCTGTGTGTCTTTGAAACTGATTGTGATTGACAGCTGCAGTTAATTGCAGAATATATCATTTTGTTCTTCCTTTGTCTTAGTTCAGACATCAAAGCAAAGTAAAACAGTTGCCTGGATCAAAGTTTATTCGGTGACTCTCTTACACCAGACAGCTAATAAGTTGGAGTTAATGGAGGGAACAATCCTTTCTGGCGCATTCTGTAATACCCTTGCACTACTCTAATTCCATTAGCTTTCTGAGCCTCACATCCCACACAAACATTAGCCATTGATCCACCGTTGGCCATCATCCTTCTCCACCACTATTGCCAGAGCCTGAATTCATCTGGGATTCTTTTCTTAAGCCTCTTTCCCCTGAGAGCTCTCTCAAACTTCAACAAGCTCATCATCCTCACCTCAACCACATCTTCAATTACAAGCACTGTCCTACCTGCTTATACTGCTTCTTTTCTCAAGACATATCTTCTTGTGTCAGAGACACCACGTAAAATATGATTTGTTGTTCCATACTATTGTTTGAAATAATGAAGACTCTATTCATAAATCAAACTCACAGTCAGTTTTCTTGAGCCTCAGGGAGACAGACTCTTGGGATCTCACTGAGCACACCTTGGTTCATTTGACAAAAACATTTTAACTCTTTCAACTTCAAACATGAGTACCAAAGCTTTCCACTGTCAGCATTGCTGGGTAACAGCACCATGGGGTTATCTTCAACGGAAGGACTAGAGCGGTTCAAGATCATGTCTCATTATCACCTTCCCAAGGGCACTGAGAGTTGGGCAATAAACGCTGGTCTTGCCAGTAACTTCCATACCATATAGATATTGAAAAGGATCAAAATAGAATTATGATTTTTGGAAAACTTCGCCTCGGGTCCATTAAACCCTTTAATCATTAACAATCACCAAGCACTATTGACATCCATCTCCAAGTGTCCTTGCCCATCATAAAATCTTCTCAGTGTAGTTTTAATGTTAATACTCTTGTTCTCAGCAGTGGAGCCATATCCACTGGAGATTAGATATATCAACTTCCTTACCATCTTAAAGTGCAACCAAAAACAATCCTCTATCAGAAACCTTTGCAATAGCCCAGCAAATGACTGTCAGTATTGAGCATAATACTGGCATTAAATCAGTTAATGTTGCAGTAACATCAGGATTCTGGTGGACTGCCACAGGCCTTCATTTTGCATAGTCAGTGATATCCACATCAACTGTAATATCTCTTCTATCTTACTTTTGGAAACTTGCTATCAGCAAATGTTATTTTTAGGGGCTACCACACACAAAATGTTCCCATAATGGAGATTTCATTCAGACTCAGCTTGGAGAGTTTGGATAGAAGCTGGGATGTGTACACAGAGCTGTGAAAATACATCAATAGCATACTAACTGGATGCACTGCTACACATTCCATCAGTCTTCGCTACAGCTACCTACTATTGATTGAAAATTGTTGCCTTCAGGAGGCTAATGTTTAGCAGGGTCATCCAGAACTTCAAAGCAATCTGTACTTTTACAAATTTCCCAATCATAGCTGCGTCAAGGACATGACAGATGCTTTAATCAGGAGCCCACGCATCTGCATAATATCCACAGCTGAGGAGCAATGTTAGGAAAGAAGGGTTGTGTAATGATTGTCAATCACTGGCTTACCCTGAGCGCAAGGAATGATTGATAGGTGCAGCTGGCCATTTGCTAAGAATGATATGAGCGGAAATAGACTCATTTATTGGCTGTGACTCTCCTCTGAACCATAAGAATTGGGGTTTAAGTCCTGCTCCAGAGACTTGAGCAGAAAATCGGAGGCCAACAGTGCAGTACAGCACTGAGGAAGCATTGCACTGGAGGAGATGCCATCCTTTGAATGTGACATCAAACCAAGGCCCCAACTTTTCTCTCAGGTGGAGATAAAAAATCTCTCGGTTCTATTTTGAAACAGTTACTGCTGGTACCTTGGCCAGTGTTTATCCCGAAATACTTTTTCTTTAAAGAGATTATCTGCTCACTTTTACATTGATACTTGCAGGAGCTCTTCATCCAATGCTACAGCTATTGCACTTCAGAAGTACTCAACCTGCCAGATAGTGCTTTGGGATGTTCTGAAAAAGGAAAGAAAAACACCAGAGATAGACCATTCTTTCATTTTGTCTTGATCTATCAGGGTGGGGCCAACCTATTGCAAGAAATTATGGTGGTGAATACCAACAACATTCCAGTTGTTGTATAAATTTATATTCTGTTCCAATCATTTCATACCAAACAATTCACAGAAGGTAAAGAAAGGTAAAAACTAAGGAAAGAGGCATGAACTGAGTGCTTATTCAGTGGAGCCTATCATCCTATTAGGATTTTGAGCACTCTGCTTTAGAAAAGGTATTAAAGTTACACAGAATCAAGAGTCACAAATTTAGCACTAAGGTGCCAGAAAAGGTAACTGTCCTTATGAGGAGAGGTTTAATATACAGAGATTATTTCAAAAGGAGTAACAAAGGCTAAATGGTTTCATTGAGAGTAAAGGATTAAATGGTGAATAGAGAAAGACTCTTCTGGGTGGGGAATCACTGATGCTAGTCATTAATTTAAAGTTGTCACCACATAGAGAGATTAAGAGAAACCTTTGTGTTGCTTTGTTGTTGAGGAATCCTTCAAGAGAAAATTAGATAAATATTTGAATCAGAAGAAGGTGCAGGAGTTTGAGGTATAGCAGAGGACAATGGGATGTTTTTGGAATGCTGTAGAAAAGAGCCAGCTCAGGTTTTGTTGGTCAAATAGGTTCTTCCTGTACTGTAATCTAGCATGGTTTTAATGTATTCAGACTGAACATGGGGCTGACACCATATTCAGATGTCTGCACAGATCCAGAAGACACTAAAATACAGTGGCCCTTTCCTAAGGAAATCCACTACTCATGTTTTTTTTATGCTTCACACTTTGGAATTCCATTTTGTAGGCAGGCAGCTGTACTCTGCCAATGGAACCAGGGAAGGAAGGCCATGGTTTTCAGAAAGTTAATCCCTAAACTTTAATTCAACCTTCAAGACTATTCTCTGTTGCAAAATACATTTAACCAAGTGGTTTATCTTACATTTTTAAGGAATCATTATGGTCATGTTGTCAGAAAGCATTGGCCTTTAGTACATCTGCACTGCATTCCTGGCAATACTTCCATCATGGCAAAAGCAAAATATCATAGTTGCTGGAAATCTGAAATAAAGCAGAAAATTTTGGAATCCCACAGCAGGTCTGGCGGGATCTGTGGGAAGATAAAGAGAGCTAATGTTTCAGCAGGCTAACCTTCCATCAGATCCAAGAAAAAAAGATCTGTGATGTGGTGGAGGACATGAGACATTGAATGACATAAGTGATGTTCATGCAGGCAAAAAGAAGTCAATGAAAGCTTGTGAATAAGCAAAGGCATGCCTGGGGAGATATACAGAGAAGAAAGTGAATAAAATATGGATTTAATCAGGAGCAGGAAGGAAAACAACACTGTGAATGCTGGAAATGTAAGATACAAGATTGGGATGGCCGCTAAACTGAAATTATTGTATTTACAGTCGTGTCCTGAAAGTTGTCACATGCCAAGTCAGAAGATGAGGTGTTGTTTCTTGACCTTACATTGAGCTTCATCAGAAGAGTCAAGGAGGCCATGGACAGAGAGGTCAAAATGCTGTGGAGAATTAACGTAACGGGCAACTTGACGTGAAGTGTTGCTTTGTGAACTGAATGGAGGCATTCAGCAAACTGACCACCTAATATATATCTGATTTCCCCAATGCGGAGGGAACCATATCATGAACACCAAATGCAGTACACTAAGCCGAAGAAAAGTGTTTCACCAAAAGGCTTCTTGGATGGGCAGGAAGGAAGGAGGTGAAAGGGCAGATGGTGCACCTCTGGCTGTTGTATGGGAAGGTACTGTGAGAAGGCTAGTGGTTGTTGACATGGACAAAAAGTGGACAAAAGCAAATAGTCACAGGAGGAAAAATCCTTTTGGAAAGCTGAAAGCCGGGGGGGGGGGGGGGAGGTGTGGAAGATATGTCAAGTGATGACATCACTTTAAAGGTGTCATTAATTATAGAGGACTATCCAATGAATGTGCAGGTTACTGGGGTTGAAGATGAGAACAATAGGAACCCTTCCTCTTGCTATTTAAAATGTGTATTGCCTCTTTCCCAGTTCTCACGAAACATCATTAACTTGACATGTTAACTGTATTTCTCTCCTCAGAACTGCCTGACCTGCTGTGTATTTTCATGATTTTCCATTTTATTTTAACCTCTATCATCAATGCTAAAATATTTTTATTGTATTGTAATATTCCCACAGTTACAAAATAGTTTTGAAAAGAGTATAACACATGATATTTATTGAATAATTTGCAATGATCAGTGAATATAATGCCAGGAGTCTACAAATCTAATCACATAGCTCTGCTTTTCAGGACCTTTGTCTTTGACTAATAGAGGAAAAATAGAGCATGAGAGTAAACTTTTAAGGATCATAAAAGCAGATTGTAAAAGCTACTTCAAGTATGCAAAAAGAGAAAGATTATGAGACAAAAGTCAATCCTTTTTGTCAGGAATGGGAGAAGATATAATGGGAATGAAGAAATGGCAAAGCAATGAAACAAAACCTTTGCTTCTGTCTTCAGAGAAGAGGACACAAGTAACTCCCAGAAATGCTCAGAATTCAAGAGTCTAATGAACAGAAGGAATTAAAGGATGTTAATACTGGTTGAAAAACAAATTGGCAGAGAAATTAATGGAATGGAAGGCTGATAAATCAACAGGATCTAATAACCTTATCCTAAAGCATTACAAGAGGTAGCTGTTAAATCATTAGTTATTATCTTCCAACATTTTTTAGGTAATGGAACTGTTCCTGCAGATTGGAGGGGGGCAAATGTAACCCTGGTATTTAAAAAGGAGAGGGAGAGAAAACTGAAAACTTTAGACTGGTTAGCCCAACATCAGAAACAGGGAACATGTCAATGTCCATTATAAAGGATATAATTGCAGGACACTTCAAAAAATATCAAAGGGATTAGATAAAGCCAACATGAATTTCTGAAAGGGAAATCATGTTTGACAAACCTACTGGACCATCCTGAGGTTATAACTGGCAGAATAGATAAGGAAGAAACAATGGATGCAGTGTATTTGGATTTTCAGAAGGCCTTTTATAAAGTCCTACATCAGAGCTTACTGCATAAAATTAAAGCGTATGGAATTTGGTTTGGAACCATGGCTTTATAAAACTTTATAACATCTACCTCTTTTACTTCAATTCTCGGGATATAAGTGTCAGTATTTCACTAGTTCCTTGGATTATTTTATATGTTTGTCCATGAGATTTTAATAATTTATGTATATTGACTCACATTGCTTCTCACCTCCTAACACTTAGAGAGTACATTGTTTTATTCTTCTGTAGGGCTAAAGTACATAGCCTCAGATTTGTTAAACAATGAAATCCATTTGTCACTCTTTTGAACACAGACTTCATCCATTATTATCTCTTTATAATTTAATACTTCCTTGAAATGCTGTCTTTCTCGATGTCGTCAGCAAAATCTGATTCATGGCTTTCTTTCTGATCATTTCAGCCCTTTATAAATATAGTGAATAATTGTGGCTCCAACAGAAGAGTGCTCAGGCAGGGGGTTGTCAGAATCCCAGGACAAATGGCTTTGTACACAATCTTTACGCAAATGTCCACCAAAATTACAGTGACATTTTGAGAGTACTGCCAAAGTTTTCCAGTGTTAGTAGATTAAACGTCTGCTCAATGCAATAGGTTTGAATCATATTTCTGATGCAGAAAGTTTTGGCTTTGGCTTTTACTTTTTATCATCCTATTCCAAACAGTTACAGCATAATTATTGGTGGTCTTTCACTTAGGGGTATAACTTAATTCTATTGGCCTTGTATTTTTCAATGCATGATACAAGACATTAGCATAAATTATCGAGTCCTGAGATAGGATTTTGACCCAAGATGCTTCTCGACCTGCTAATTTCCTGCAGAAGACTGTTTGTTAGCACAGGTTATTCTTGATTGGACCCATCGCCTAACCTCCTCGCCGCGGTAACACTTTTCTCAGACTTCAGTACTTTCTCCGTCCCACGAGGAGAAGCAGGCTGTGAGTGGTGACCAGGACTCAAGTCATACTGCCCTAAGGCTGTGACTCCAGCATTGGACTGATTCCTTTTCCTTCCCCTTGCCCTTTATCCCCAGACCTTTTTCTCATTTGCTTTTTTGTGTTGTTTCACAATAATTTTATTCACAACATTAACACAAAACGTTAAATGTTGTCTAGACTGTCCTTTAACCCCTACAGTGCTCACCAGAACTGGAAGGCTTCTAGTGAACCAATGGACACTGTCTGTTCCTTCTCTATTAACACCTTGGCAGAAATGTAACCTTGGAAAAGGGATGAGCTGTTGACATGGACAGATCCCTGCTGGCCTGTTGCGTGGAACAGTGAATGGCCATCTTGGCCAGGCCCAGGAGTTGACCAATTAGGATGTCCCACAAATGATCTGTCCTGCTCCACAAATGGGTGCCCAAACATCAGTAGCATTGAGCTGACGTGTAACTAAGACTTGAGGAGCAGGCTCTTCAAATACTGGGACTGCAACCTTCCTCATTGCCTGTGCACATCTGACAACTTGTGCCATCAAAGGCCTGTTTCACTGCATTTAACTACCTCTGATAGAGACACTAAAACATTTGAAATTAATTTAAATAATTAAAGTTTTATTTGCAGAATTAAATATTTTGTTTTAAGGAAGTTAAAAACAGTTGACACTACTTTCAATTAATTATAAACATAAATACACAGTGAAATAAAGAAATATAAACTAACATCTTACCTTTGTAGTGAAGGTCGGTAATCTCCCCTGAAATGACTGGATGCACCTGTAATTGATCTATATGAATGGTATGCAAGACAAGTTTTTCGTTGTACCTCGGTACATGTGACAATAATAAACCTATCACAATGGCTGGCTCTGAGGTTGAGGGGCCAGAGTAAAAGTGTACCTGACCCCTCAGCTCGGGACATCACAGGACACTCCTGGGATCCATGGTGAGTCTAAGGAAAGAGCAAGACATCCAGCACATTCCATTGCCCCAGATGAACAAGCGCAGAATGACAGATCGTACTGATGCACACACTGAAGCTATCCTGCGGTTCCCTGCAGAACCACCAGCTGTCAGTCACCCAGCCTCAGATGTCAGTGTAATACCAAGGCAGCACTGGAGGAAGGTGATGTCCTTTGGATAAAATGTTGAGACAAGGCTCAGTGCACAAGCTGAGGGATAAGTGAAAGATCACTTGGTAATATTTGAAGAAGAGCTGTCAACTCCCCGTGTTCTCATTAACATTACTCTCTCAAATAATAACAGTTTAACCAATGATCCATCTCATTACTGTTTGTGGGAGCCTGTAGTATGCAAGTCAGCTCCATTGCTTCATGTAAATAGTAGCAGAGATAACATATTACAAATGGGTGGGAGGCAATTTGGAAAGTTTCTCCATAATAAAATGCTATTTAAATGCAAGTCTTTCTTTTTAAAGTACTTTTGTAAACAACATTCCAAACAATTACAAAGCAATTGTTAATGTTCTTTCATTTTATAGGGGCATAACTTAATTCTATTGGCATTATCGATCTTGCCAACTCTGATTTGTGATCATTAGTGGTTTTTCATGGATATTATGAACGAATAAAACATTTTTCTCTTTGTGTGCACACATGAATAGAAGCGAAAATAAATGTTCAAAGGGAAAACAAGTTAAAGAACAGAGCATGGGTATGAAGAAAGAAAAGATTTGCATTTCTGTAGCACCTTTCACATTCCTCTCAGAATGTTTCAAAACACTTTACAACCATTGAAGTACCTTTGAACTCTTGTCACTGTTGTAACTCTGCCAAAGTGCTGATTCAGCTATGGTGGGCAGAATGGCCCACTGTTGTGCTGAAAGGGCCGACATTCTGTCATGATTCTTGGCAATTCTTTTTTTAACCCCCAAAAAGAACTAAACCCTTGGTAATTAGGAAGTTGGTATATACTGCAGAGAGCAAGAGCAGCATGTGAAGAATATACCAGAAATTGGAGTCTTTGTCAGAGGGGTTATTAGATCCCCTCTTAACCTTAATTAACTCAATGTATCTGCACTGTGTAATGAATTGACCTGTTCAATCGGTTTGTAAGACAAGTTTCTCACTGTACCTCAGTACAAGTGACAATAATAAACCAATACCAATACCAATAACCTTCTCAGTTCTCAGTACAGTTCTGGTCACCTCATTATAGAAAGTATGTGGAAGCCTTAGGTCGCAGAGGAGATAGACCAGGATGTTGTCTGGATTGGAGAGAATGTCTTATGAGGATAGGTTGAGCGAGCTAGGGCTTTTCTCTTTGGCGAGAAGAAGGACGAGAGGTGATTTGATAGAGGTGTACAAGATGATAGGAGGCATTGATTGAGTGGACAGTCAGAGACTTTTTCCCAGTGTGACAATGGCTAACATGAGGGGACATAATTTTAAGGAAGGTATAAGGGGGATGTCAGGGGTAAGTTTTTTACACAGAGAGTAGTGGGTGCATGGAACACACTGCCAGCAGAGATTGTGGGGGCAGATACATTAGGGACATTTAAGACACTCTTAGATAGACACATGAATGATAGAAAAATAGGGGGCTATGTGGGAGGGAAGGGTTAGATAGATCTTAGACCAGGATAAAATGTCAGCACAACATTGTGGGCTGAAGGGCCTGTACTGTGCTGTTGTGTTCTATGTTCTATGTACTCTAAACTGAACAATGCTTTCTTCTCCAAACTCTCCAAATAAATAAAATTCCTCACCTCTGATAAACTTCCTGTATCCGCTCTCTAAGGTTTGCCATATTCTTGGGCAGATAAAATAGCGGAGTTAGCAGAGACATTTAGCAGCAACATGTGATCCGCATTGCTTCTGCTCCAGCAGAAAATATATTATTATATGCAGGTACAATGAGATCAAGAACCCCACATGGAGTGTCACTAGTACAATCATGGAGGCAAATGTTTGCTCCTCAACTACCACTCTATCTTAGTTCTCCAAAGCTGTGACTTGTTACACATCCAGTGCCTCTTCTTCAAACATGGTCCCTACTACCAGTGCACAATTATACAGTGCTTGGGGGGGGGAGGTGGGGGGGCGATGAGATGGGACGTGTGCTGCAGGTTTGGGCCTAGTTGACTCCACTTGTGGCACCACTCTGCCTTCCATGCCTATTGAATCTGAAAGGAAACATGAAGAAGGTATCTTCTCATCAGTGTGATGTATTGTTTGCCACGCAACTGCATTTCTGAGCAAGGGACTGGATGATTCAGACTAATGGTTCCAGTAACTGATTTGCTGCATTCATTTCAAAATCACATCACCAAAACCAAGGCCCTTGGAGCAACAGTGTATCTAGCAACAGTTAGAAAAAGCAGGGCCATGAGGCTGCTGGTCCATGGAGGTCTCAGCGTATCAGACAAGAATGCTTTGCATCATCATTGACAGCTTGGCATCGAACTGGGCAGATCACCATTGACATGGATGTACACAATTAATGCTGATCTCAAGCATTATGGTCTGGCCTGTACTTAGTATGATGATGAGGACATTATGGAATTGCTTGGCAGCTAGGGCAAGCAACTGACATCACTACCAAAGCTGTATTCAATTTCATAAATCCTATTCCAAGCGATGAGCTCCACCTACTAACAGATCTGGGATTTAAATAAGATTAAGGCATAAGTATTATAGATATTAAGAAAATCAAGGCAGATGTGTGAATGCAGGAAAGAGAATGTGAGGTATGTGAGAAGCCAGGATCTCACTGAATGGCAAATAATTCATTCAGGCTTAATGGTCCAGATGAAGGGTCTTGATCCAAAATGTCAACTGTCCACTTCCCTCCACAGATGCTGCCTGGCTTACTGAATTCATTCAGCATCTTGTTTGTGGCCTATTCTCCTGATCCTTTTTCTTATGTAAACTGCACACGATTTTTCTGCATTCTCAATACTTTTTTCCCACTCTATAGAACTGCGTTTCAGTATGGTTTCAAAGCATCAACCTTATATTTGTGAGTTATTGATTTCGTGGAGAAAACAAGACATAAAAGAACATGATGTGACCAATCCTAAGCTTGGGGAAAGTATTCCAGATATACTCTTCATATCTTCTTTGATACTCTTTTGACCTGTAATGACGAGAATGGTGTCCTCAAAAGGCTTCTAACCCCTTCAGTTCTATTGTACCAGAAACAAAGTTCCTCTGATTCATAACAAGTTTAAATACCACAAAACTGTTATTCATTCTCCAGTTTAACATATCTGAAATCAAATGGCTACACGTCGACAGTAGCTGAAAATAATTCTTGACAGAGTTAAACTTCCAAAAGACTTTTCAGATGTCCACAACTTGAGTTGGATAGTTGGTTCATTATATTTTTCTCTTGCTGCAGTACAGCCATGCATGGGAAGAATTCAGGTTTGTCTCTGTCATGCTTCTACTAATGGTTATCACAGTTCAACTCAAATTGATTTACAAGTTACAAGGGTATACTTCCTGGCTTGCAAACTGAGGTAAGTATTTGCAATTCAAAAACATACTTTAACCTTCATTCTCACATTCCTGCAGGCACCGTAGATCCCCTGGGTTCTGGAGAATGCATTTACAACCTGTGTCAGGCTCACATGGGGTGGGTGTATTGGAGTTCCCTCTAACACTCACCCCTTTGTGGTTAGGAGGTGGGATGGGGGAGGGGTCCGATGCGGGCAGCAATATTTCCAAGTGGCTCCCCATGTCTGCTCTTCCAAATGGCGTTTACCAATAACATTAATTAGTAAGTGGAGCACATCAGCACATTAGTGAACTTACTGCTCCAGCAACTCAGATGATCCTGAGACAAGAGTTCAAATAAGGAAGGTATGGAATTTAAATTAAGCTAATTAAATCATTCTGGAGTTAAAATTTTAACATTAGGAACAGCGACTGGTTCACCAATGCCTTCAGGAAAGTATATTTGCCATGCTTCCTGCATCTAGCCTTTATGCATCTCCAGGTCCAGTCCAATGTAGCTGCATCTGTATTGCCCTGGTATTGATGCAGGTAAGGATGGCCAGTAAATTCCGTCCTTTCCATTATGTGAATGAATAACTGAAAAGAAATCCTGAGCCACGTCCCCTCCATGCAAATGCAGAGCCAAATTCAAATGGTTATGAGAAATGCATCACAATTAATTGCTGCAACAGTAGCCAGTGGACTGTGGATATTCTAGCTGTGGTAGAAGTTTGCTACAGGTCTCCCACAATGAAGTGAGTTCCCATGATTTAAAAATAGTAACAAGTTATTTTAAGGTAAAGTACATTTTAAGTGTTTGTGAATACACTGCATGCCACAAAATCTTGGCAGTAAAAGTTAATGACCTGGCACTTCCACAAAAAAATCAACAGCTCTGCAATTACCTCTGTACCTGTGAGCAGATTAAGGACCTGTGTGAGCACAGAAGTCTCAAACTTACAAACAGTGGAATGTCACTGTCACTCCAACTTCACTCCAACTATGGACTCATCGTGGAGTCCAGTGGCGGAAAATAAAGTTCCACCTTTTCCCAGTAAGAATGTTGCGAAACCCGTCCCATGAATCTGCACCAGGTCCAACCCAATGCTGGTTCAGTGAGTCCTTTCACTTCAATGGAGAGGAAAGGCTGCAAAGGAGAGAGTTAAGTTTCAGTCATTTATATGTTTTGATTTCATTGAGTTAACTTATGCATATTAAGTTGTTTCAGTGTGGTGCATGCAAAGAGTTCCTTGGCGTGATTTTGAAACTGAACAGTACAGTAATCCTTAATGCTCTGGATAATATTATCCATCTTTCAATGTCACATAAACAGAATATCTTATCCTTTTCGGATCACAACTCATGGGTGCTTGTTTCATGTATGTAACTGCTGTGTTTACTGAATTCGTCAAATATTTAATTAATAAATTGTTTTGTTTTAATGATGCACTTAATTTTTAATAGTTTTTAAAATGTTTATAAATGTCAATGAATGTCAGACACATTTACAAACATTCAATCTGTTTGGTAGCTTTGACAGCCAGTTCAACCTGTTGCTGTGGATTAACCAGCCATCAAATGATTTCTGTGGGATTTGTGATCAATGGCCTTGCCAGTCAGGTCAGACCACCTTCCTGGAGGAAGCTTGCACCTAGTCAAAGCTTCTCAGTTTAAGAGCAGGGTGAGCAAACAGTCAAGTGCAAGTGGTGAGTAAATTTTCAGAAGTCTTGGGCCAATATTGAAAATTGTACAATCACCATATTTTCATGAAGAGAAACTTACATTTATATAGGGTATCATTTTTGATACCCCAGAGCACCTTACAGCCAGTGATCTACTTTTAAAGTGTAGTTACCATAGTAATAGAAGGAGAGCAACTCGTTATTTGCACTTAACAAACTCACACAAACGGAAATCTTAAATTGACAAGATCTCTCTTTTAGTGACATTGAGAAATAGATTATTATTATCCAAAACATTGAGGATTATTGTTTTGCTCAGCTTCAAAGTCATGCTAAGGAATACTTTGCAGCAACCGTAGAGAGCAGACAGCATTTCTGACAGTGTAACATTTGCTCAGTACCACACTGGAGTATCAGCTGAGATTTATCATGCTTAAGCATCTGGAGTGTGACTTGAACTCACCACTTTCTGCTGCACACAGAACAAAGGTTGACGTGGAAATCTAAATAATTCTAAAGTCTGATAAAAATAGTTGATGTTAAACTGGTTCATTCTAAAACAAAATGCTGCAGTGTGTGCTCTGAATAATGTACTGTGTCATAGATGGAGTGTATTTTTTTTTGTTCACTGCATGGTTATGGTCATTATAGAAACTTGAAATCGAGACCATTCAGTATGTTTTGTTTCAGTACCTATTATCAATTCACACTCTTAACATCTTGTTGACCATAAATTTTGATAAATGTTCTCTATCCATTCTTGATGCATTTTTATTGTTTGCTAAATTGATATAAATTAATGACATCTTTTAAGTTGTGCTAGGGTGGTTTGAAACCAGGATTTTGCCTATTAAATATGCAAACTTCTTCAATGTTGGCACACAGAACCTTTTACAACACCACCTTTACTTTCCTTTTGACATGAAGCTATGAGAAAGCACTTAAAATCTTCTAAATATTTAATGAATTAACTTCAAGTAACAGATCATCAAGAGTTGCAGGCACCTCATTTTGGTAACATCATCATGCACACTGCAGCCTTTGTGAGCAATGGGATCCCTAACATGATGCACAAGGATTTTAGGGTCCAATAAACTTGCAGAAATTTAATTTTTGCACAAAAAAATCACTTGGAGGTCTTTATCTTCACTGAGTTACCAGCCTGGAAAACATGTGGAAATTTATTAGTGATAATTGGCAATGCTGATTTTGAAGGACTTTAGCTATTGCATATAATTAACTCCTGATCGAATCAAATGGGACTGAGCACAATTAGAAAACATTATTTTTTTCCAGAAGCACCTACTAAACAACTCAAGGTATACCAAATTCAGCCAAAAGAAATGCAGTTTATGAGCAGCATGTAAATCAATTTTTAAAAATCCTTTCGGAGATCAAGAAATTGCTGGCTAAACTGACATTTATTGCCCATTCCTAGTTATTCCTGAGAAGGTAGTGGTGGATCTGGTGTAATCCTTTTGGTGAATGTTCTTTTACAGTGCTTTTGGCAAGAGTCTTCCAGCATTTGGGCCCAGTGACTGTTATCTTTTTCCAGTTAGAATGCCAATGGTTTAAACAGTTACTAAATAGAGGATCAGATTCTGATCATTCACTATTAATCCAGAATTTTGGGTCAACAGGGAAACAGTGACACTCTGAAGTCTCCATAAAAATCCAGCCTCAACTTTTCCTTTCCCAATGGCTGCTGTCAGGCGTCAATTCAAAGAGGTGACTGGCATTTAGTCACTGGCTGAGCAGTCAACTCACATTGAATAATTCTCACAGCCAACAAATCAAGAAGCAAAAGATATAAATTTTTGTTAACATTTTGAACGACATACAGCATACTAAGTGGAGATTAGAATGTGAGCAAATGATTGAAATGGAATCTGAAATATCAGAAATAAATTTACTAAACATATTTAAAATCCATTATATTTTGAAATATTCATGTTGAGTATGTTACAATGAAAATCCAAACCATTACTTTTTAAAAACAGCTTGCTAAAATGTAATTATGGCTTAGTAAACCAATAAAAAAATCACATAGACTTCATGTAACAAGGGGCATAACTTTTAGGATACTTTATAGCTAGATTAGTTCAAATATTAGCTTAAGTACACTTTAATTTAAATGATTTCCCTTGACTCCATTAGAGGGGGCTGTAAATAGATGATGGAGGAGCAGTGAATTACTGATAACAGTCTGGGGATTTCCACCTTAAATTATGCAAGTATAGAAATCCTTTAAGTTATTGTCAGTTTCACAGAGAGATAGTAACGTGTTGATGTAGTTTCACTGTCTATGATACCAGAACATTTAGCACAGTATCTCCTTTTAAGTCATTAAATATTTATGACACAGAAGGAGACCTTTTGACCCATCATAACTGTACCAGTTGAAAAAGAGCAAACCAGCCTTACCTCACCTTGCAACACTAGGTCCATCGCCCCAGGTACACATTCAAGTTCTTTCAAATGTAGAGAGTTTCTGCCTCTGCTCCGCTTTTCAGGCAGTGAGGTCCAACAAACCTCTAGGTGACAAAGCTTTTGCTCATCTCCCCTCTGATTTATCTACAAAATACTTTTAAATCTATGTTCCTTGCTTCTTGACCTCTTTGTAAAAGAAATAAGGCCTTACTGCTTATTCTGTCTTAAGTCTCTCAAAATTGTATAACCTCTGTGAGGTCTGCCCTCAGCATTATCTTTTACAGTGAAAACAACCTGGGTTTATTCAATTCTTTCTTCTCAATCTTCCAGTCGTGGCAATATCCTTGTAAAAACACATTTGTACAATCACTTGTGCATTTCTGATTTAAATTCAACTCTCCCCCAAATTTTGCATAAGGAATTATATTGCATTCCTTCACCATACTGCTGAACAAAGTGAATGTTTAATGAACTGAGGAAAAGTACTATTTTTAATAACAGTGTTAAGATTGCAAAGGAAGAAATTCTATTTTTAGACCACCCTGTCATGCTTTACATTCAATGAAGTGTATTTTGAACACGAGTCACGATTGTAATGTAGGAAACACAGCAGCCAACTTGAGCACAGCAAGCTCTCACATGAGCAATGTGATAATGAACATGATATATTTTGGTCAAAATGTTGAGGCTATGTATTAAGCCGAACACTGGGTGTAAACACTCATGCTCTGCTTTGAATTTTTGACATAAACATAAAGGAGTACATATGGCCTCAACTTGGCTCCTGCAATGTCAGAAGATGAATGCTGGAAGCTAGGCTAACACCAACGTCTGTCACGCACCCACCAACATTCCCTGCTGTGGAGGTCTTCATGCAACACAACAAAAATATCCACTGCATGGGCTGGACTCTCTTTGGATCTTCTCTCAACCACAACAGGAGAGTGACAGAAATCCCAGAGGAATTATTTTCAATGGTGTACTGAGATTCTGTGACTTTCCTATCAACATTGCACTGAAAGATTTGATCATCTGCAGAGGTGAAGATGAAGATTGAAGATGTACACATGTGAACAATGCCACTGAAAATTAAACTGTATTTTGGTTATATGTTTTCTGATATTTATTGCAAGTATGTTCCAAAAATAGCTGTTAATGGGGAGGATCTTTTCTCCTTTCAAAACTTCAAAATGAATACAGAGTCGTAGATGAAAAGACATTTCTTTATTCTCTAGTCGAACCAGAATGTAAAACCTAGGTTCCAGTTGGCAACTTAATATTGTTTCTTTAGAAGTTAATAGCTTATTTTACTTATAGATTCCAAACAATGTAGATCAGGCTCAGAATAATTTTCATTTGCTGGCATGTCAAATTATGGCTGTCTTCAAATTAATTCTTCTACCAGTAACCATTAATCATTGGCTTCATTTTAAACTAAGAGAAGTTTGAAATAAACATTGTGTAAAGCATGCAAAACTTCAAATCTCATTAGTAATTCAGGTCTGCAGTAAAGATCTTCCTACCTTCAGCAGCATTAATCACTCCTGTATGAGTCTGAGCATTCTGTGTGGGTTAACAGACACTGCCCTATATCAATAGCTCTCCCTTAGGACCCAGACAGGATAATTTTGTCCTTCACAGAGTTATAGTCATGCAGCACAGAAAAAGGCCCTTCGGTCCATCCCATCTGTGGTGACCATCAAGTTATTTAAATTCCTCTGCTGCTGCGGATTCAAACACTGGTCTCCAGATTATTAACCCACATCTCCAAGTTACTGCAACTGGAAGAAAACAGCTTTGCCATGTTTCCCCAAAATTATTTCATTTGTTGTAATGCACATCCCAAAACCATGCAAGGTGCTATATAAATGAAAGTCTTCTACTTTTTGAAATGTAGCTGTTATTATTTTGTAGACAAATAGCATTGTCAATGTGCACCTACCAACAGCACACAAGACTGACAGTTTGGTAATTTGTTTCGATGGCATTGGCAGAAAGATAAACATTGGCTAGAAAAATCCCTTGTCGAGCTTTAAGTTATCCCATTAGATCTTTATTTAGTCCTCAAGTTAATGTTTTTTTTCTGATGGGTTAAACCTTCAGCATGTATTTGGAGAAGTACAGCTAACATTAAAAATAGGGTTTAAACTTCAGATGAAAACAATTGAAAGGAGATCTTACTTATAAGATATTATATTCTGAGGGGGCTTGAGAAGCAGTCTCTGAGAGAAAGTTGTCCCTTGTGGATAAATCTAGAACCTGTGTGAATAGTTTCAGAACAAGGGTAGTCCACCAAAGATATCGCTCAGGAGGAATTTCTTCTCTCAGAAGGTCACAAGTCTTTGCAATCTCCGACCTTAGAGAGCTGTGGAGGCAAAATCATTGAATATATCCAAGGCTAGGTAGACAGATTTTTAATCCAAAAAGAGGTCAAGTGTTATGGAGAATAGACTGGAGCTGAGGCCAAGATCAGATCTACCATGATCTTAATGAATGGCAAAGCAGGTTTGAGGTGCCAATATCTGCTTCCATTTTATATATTCTTGTGTGGAAATATAACCAACTGCCCATACCTCAATTACCTTTTTTTCTTAATTTCCAGGGTTGCTCTAATCTGTTCCAACATCATTACATGACCAACGTCTGGCCTGATCCAGAGGAAAGCATCCAGTGGAGGCTCCGGACATTAGCTAAAGTGGCTATGGTATAAAGCAGCAACAGCCTCATCAATGACTAGCACAGAGAGTGAACATCTTCTGACAGCTGGGAATTTCCTTGATGCTATTATCATGTGTCACATTTCCATGTGCAAAGCAACGCAAGAATCGGCTGGAATTTCCTTGTCAATATCTTTTTGAACGATTGAATGACAGCCCTTTCTTGCATTGGAATTCTTTGGTTTGGAGTATACCCTGTGTGGTTTCTTCAGTTCTATTTGTTGAATTCACACGTGTCAGGGGAGCCATTACAACACACTGTTGTCTCTGAGTGAGATGGTGCAATCTGAAATCATTGTTGCGTAATAAACCATGTGAAGACTAAGTACATATCTACGGTACCTCTGCGGTGGTGATCTACTGCATCTAACTGCATCTGTGTAGTATATTAAATCAAAATAAATCTGAAATAAAAATACTTCAACTTTAACAGTCCTGTTGAAATAGTAATGCATATAATGCATTTCCTGTAATACACAAGAAGTTGTTCATCCTACATGACTCAACAGGTCAGGCAGCATCTGCAGAGGGAAATAAACAGCCAATGTTTTGTGTCGAGATCCATCATCTGGACTGAAAGATACAGTGGAGATTGGTATTGGTATTGGTTTATTATTGTCACTTGTACCGAGGTACAGTGAAAAACTTGTCTTGCATACCATTCGTACAGATCAATTCATTACTCAGCGCATTGAAGTAGTACAGGGTAAAAACAATAACAGAATACAGAATAAAGTGTCGCAGCTACAGGGAAGTGCATTGCAGGTAGACAATAAGGTGCAAGGTCATAACAAGGTAGATTGCGAGGTTAAGCGTCCATCTCATCTGAGAAGGGAACTGTTCAAGAGTCTTATAACAGTAGGATAGAAGCTGTCCTTGAGCCTGGTGGTATGTGCCCTCAGGCTCCTGTATCTTCTACCTGATGCGAGAGGGGAGAAAAGAGAATGACCCAGGTGCGTGGGGTCTTTGATTATGCTGGCTGCTTCACCAAGGCAGCGAGAGGTATAGACACAGTCCATGGAGGGGAGGCTGGTTTCCGTGATGTGCTGGGCTGTGTCCACAACTCTCTGCAGTTTCTTGTGGTCCTGGGAAGAGCAGTTGCCATACCAAGCCATGATGCATCCAGATAGGATGCTTTCTATGGTGCATGGATAAAAGTTGGTGAGTGTCAACAGGGACATGCCACATTTCTTTAGCCTCTTAAGGAAGTAGAAGCACTGGTGAGCTTTCTTGGCTGTGGCATCTACGTGGCATCTACAGGCTATTTGGGATGTTTACTCCAAGGAACTTGACGCTCTCAGCCCTCTCGACCTCAGCACCATTGATGTAGACAGGTGCATGTACACCACCCCCTTTCCTGAAGTCAATTACCAACTCTTTTGTTTTGCTGACATTGAGTTAAAAAATGTCAGTGGAAGATTGCCAGTATAAAGAGGAGAGGAGAATTGAGATAAGTTGATAGTGATCCTCAGGCATACGATGCTTTCACAAATGCATTGAGACAGAGTGTATACAGGTGTATAAGTTTATAGGCAAGACTTACATGCAACACTTAAATTATTTTACATTTTAAGATTTTAAATGAGCTGACTGAACATTTCAAACTATCTGTGACATCTGTGATACGTCAGCCCTCGGCCTCCTCCACTGCCAGGAAAATTCCATGCACAAACTGAAGGAACAGCACCTCATTTTCTGCCTTGGAACCTTGCAGCCTAGCGGCATGAACATTGAATTCTCCCATTTTAAGTAATCCCCACATCCCTCTCCCCCACCACCCCCTCAACCATGCCTCTTCTTTTCTTCCGTCTCCTAGCCTATCTTTTTTCTACCGCCCTTTTATTTCCCTTACCTTTGACCCATCCCCCAGTGGATCTGCTCTCCCCTCCTTCCCAACACCTGCCTATCACTGTCTCTTACCTGCATCTACCTATCACCACCTTGTGCCCACCCCGCCTCCCCTCTTTGGTCCACCTATCACTGCTCTGCTTTTCCCTTTTCCTATCTTCAGTCCTGAAGAAGGGTCCTGACCCAAGACGTTGACCGCCTGCTTTTCTCCACGGATGCTGCCTGGCCTGCTGAGTTCCTCCAGCACCATCGTGTTTTTCATCTAGATTCCAGCATCTACAGTTCTTATCTATCTGTGACATTGATATTTTGCTGCAATCCCTCTCCCACCAGGTTCCATCTGTCTATCACCCACACACCTCACCTACTGGTTCTCCTATCCCCTCACCCAACTGGTTCCATCTGCCCATCATCCCTCCCTTATCTGGTTCCACATCACCTTCCTCACTTCTGGTATCTGCAGTCTCTTGTGTCTCCACTTAGCACCTTCCAGCCTCTGCTTCTGCCTCCACCCATCCCCCTCCCCCACGTGGCCCCATCTGCCTATCATCCTCCTCTTCACCTGGTTCCACCTATCACTGCCAGCCCCTGCCTCACCCCTCCCTCTCACCTCTTGATACTGGCTATCTCCCCTCCACACTCTCATCCCGATACAGGGCCTCAACCCAAAACGTTGAACGTTCCTCTGCCTCCAGAAATGCTGGCTAAACCACTGGGTTCTTCCAGCAGTTTAATTTTTGCTTCAAGTATTCCATCCTTTGAAATGGGAGTGTGTTCAAAATCAAGCCTCAACCATGCAGAGTTATCAGATTAGGTCATTTTTCCCATACACTTGACCATCATTTCTCTTCAGGGCTGAAGTTTCTGTCTATTTTCAGTATTTTCTGTTTTTATGTCAGATTCTCCAATTTGACAATTTTTAAAAAATCGGCATTTTGTACTGTAGTCTGCCTTATATTTATTATCTTTTATTTTGAATCTATGCTACTACTTAGGGCCAACAATTATATCTTGTCAAAAAAGATGCTGGAGGAACTCAGCAGACCAGGCAGCATCTACGGAGGGAAATGGACAGTCGAACTTTTGGGTCAAGACCCTTCATCTGGACTGAAAGAGAGAGGGGAAATAGCCAGTATAAAATGGTGAAGGGAAGGGGTGGAGCAAGAGCTGGCAGGAAATGGGTGGATCTAGGAGAGGAGGTGTGATGGGCAGATGGAGGAGGGGAGCATGGAAATAATGACAGAAACTGGGAGGTGAAAGGTGGAGGTGACAAAGCTCTGAAAATGATGGAATCTGGATGGAGGGGAAGGTGGAACATGGAATCAAGTATATCTTGCCACTTTGTTTGGCCCAATGACGGTCTGTGGTGGTGTATTTAATTAATTTTGGTGAATACCTGAGATAAATCTCAAGTGGCCAATAACAGGAATGAATGGTTCAATACGCAACTGTGTAGGGGCACAGTAGTGCAGCGGTTAATGTAATGCTATTAAAGCACCAGCAACCTGGGTTCAATTCCGCTGCTGTCTGTAAGGAGTTTGTACGTTCTCCCTGTGACTGCGTGGGTTTCCTCTGGGTGCTCTGGTTTCCTCCCATATTCCAAAAGACATACAGGTTCGGAAGTTGTGGGCATGTTGTACTGGCGCTGGAGCATGGCGACACTTGTGGGCTGTCCCCAGCACATTCTACCCCCCCTTTTTTCCCCATTACCTTTGACCATCCCCCGGTGGACATCCCCCCCCCCAACCCCCACCCTCAACCATGCCTTTTCTTCCCTTTCCTCGCCTAGTTCTCTTTTGGCTACCTCCCCTTTTTTCCTCCTTATCGTTGACCCACCCCCCGGTGGATCTGCTCTCCCCTTCTCCCCCGCACCTGCCTATCACTGTCCCTTACCTGCATCTACCTATCATCACCATGTACTCACCTTGCTTCCCCTCTTTTGTCCACCTATCTCTGCTCTGCTTTTCCCTCCTCTACATTGAGCTTCCCCTTTTCCTATCTTCAGTCCTGAAGAAGGGTCCTGACCCGAAATGTTGACTGCCTGCTTTTCTCCATAGATGCTGCCTGGCCTGCTGAGTTCCTCCAGCATCATCGTGTTTTTCATCTAGATTCCAGCATCTGCAGTCCTTTGTTTCTCTATGCAAAAAAAGATGCATTTCACTGTGTGTTTCGATGTACATGTGATTAATAAATAAATATTAATCTTCATAACAGCTTGCTCAAAATGTTTCTACACTCAAGAATCTAAATTCATATATAGACACCTTCTAATTCAGCCTGATTCATTCAACCCATGAGAATCAATATAATGGATGCCGCAAAATAAAATCACAGTAGCCAGCTGCTTAAAGATACCCAAAGAGATGCTTTCTCCTTTTGCCCAATTTCAACTTTCTGCCAGTAGGTATCTTCATATAATTGCTTACCTGAGCTCCGGAGATCAGCAAGAGATCTGACAGAAACGAATTCCTCACAAACCATGGTGCAACACTCTGAAATTTCACAGGTTTATGTCATTGTGCTATGATGTTTCACATTTCAGCCTTTCACATTATAACATTCTTTTGAACAACCCAAAGCTTACCATCTCCGGAGAAGTAAATAATACTTTTGTGTAATTTAGATTCATAGATTCTTGGAGTTAAAGAGTCATTTTACATAGAAATTATCCCTTTGGACAACCACGTCCATGCTGACCATCAAGTAACCATTGATATTAATCCCACTTACCCACATTTGGTCCACAGCCTTCTATGCCTTGGCCATTGAAGTGCTTGTTTAGATACTTAAACGTTGTGAGTGTACCAGCCTCTACCACCTTTGCAGGCAATGCATTCCATATTGTAACTGCCCTCTGGGTGAAAAGAAATCCTCGGATCTCCTCTAACCCTTTTACTCTTGTGTACTGGATAATATTGATATTTCAACCATCGTCATCTGAGCCTTTGGTCATTAATATTTAATGGAATCTCACAGTGTCAAAGAGTCATGGATGAAGTCTTGGAGTTATACAGCACGTAAGCAGACCCTTTGGTCCAACTTGTCTGTGCCGACCAAAGTGCCTTCCCCAGCTACTCCCATTTGCCTGAATTTGGCTCATAATCCTCTGAACGTATCCTATCCATGTATCTGTCCAAAAGTCTTTTAAACATTGTAATTGTACCTGCCGCAATCAATTCCCCTGGCAGCTTGTTCCATATACTCACCATCCACTGTGTAAAAAACTTGCCCATCACATCTCTTTTAAGCCCTTCCACTCTCAGCTTAAACATTTGCTCTCTAGCTTTAGGCTCCCCTCCCCTGGAAAAAAGACTGTGGTCATCCACCTTATTTATGCCCCTCCATGACGATCACAGCTCAGCCTCCGTTGCTCCAGGGGAAAGAGCCCCAGCCTATCCAGTCTCTCCTTATAACTCAAGCCCTTCAGTCCAGACAACACCCTCGTGAATCTTTTCTGCACCTTCTCTAGCTTAATTACATCCTTTCTGTAGTATGGTGAGCAGAACTGCAAGCAATATTCCAGAGACACAGAATGGCTCATGATTTTCTTCTAATCCACCAAGTATCTACACCTCTAAGAACTTTATTGACTGGTAGATACTTGGAGGTGTCCTGTGGTCATGAAGGTCTTTCTATCATGTGTGTATCAATGATCAAATACATCATCAGTGCTTTGATGAGTCTGCTTTTCCATCTAACCCCCAAAATTGCAACTGTTTGTGGAATTTGAGTTTTATTGTTAAATGAGTTACTGAAATTCAGACTCCAAATGAAGTTTTTTATTGGAATATCTATAAAAAACTTTATCTGTTATATTAAATCTTCATAGAGATTTACAACTCAGGAAAGAGCGTTTGCATGCTTGAGAGCAAAAGATGGTTTGGATAATTATAAGTTCCTATAGGTAGAAGGTGGTAATTATGTAGTTCAGTATTATTTGGTGGATATGAAAGCAGCTCCGTAAAAGGGTACAGTACAGTTAATTATAAATAAAGATGAAATCTTCTGTACTCCTTGCAACGTTGGAAAACTGCTATTAAAGGAAATGTCCAGGGAAATGCGAAATAAGATGGAAGTGCAGACTGTTCAAAAGATCCTTATTCCAAATTTGTTGCTTCTACTGTCTCCCCAAACACTCTCCTCCCTTAAAACCTTCAGTAAAGCTCAGCTCCTCCACCCATCATAAGTGTTTGATTGTGCCTCATCAATCTTGCTTTCTTTATCTTACCATTCTTTGTCACCAACTATGTGCGGAATCATTTCCACAGTAAAAGAGTGACCATATTTCAAAAGAAATTCTGAGCATTTTGGGACAACCCAAGTCTTTACCCAACACTTCAAATGCCACGGTGGGTGCATTCTGTGCATCAGAAATTACTCCCCACCATCGAAGACATTTTCAAGAGGCGGTGCCTCAAGATGATGGTATCCATCATTAAGGACCCTCACCATCCGGGACATGCCCTCTTCTCGTTACTACCATCAGGGAAGAGGTACAGGAGTCTGAAGACCCATACTCAACAATTCAGGAACAGTTTCTTCCCCTCCACAATCAGATTTCTAAACGATCCATGAACCCATGCACACTACCTCATTATTCCTTTTGTTTTTGCACTATTTATTCATTTTTGTAATTTATAGATTTTTATGTCTTTGCATTGTACTGCTGCTGCAAAACAACAAATTTCATGTCATATGTCAGTGATAATATATCTGATTCTGATTCTGAGTTCACTTCTATTCTGGAGATTTGATCTCAAAGATCTTGGCTGAGGCTCTAGTTCATTACTACTGGAAATAACGTTAAACTCAAGCCCTGCCTGTCCTCTTAGATGGATGTAAACAATCATATAGAACACTATTTCAAAGGACAGAGGAACTATTTCACAGTAACCTGTGAAGTAATTATTTCTTGGCCAACACCACAAATACAAATCATTTGGTTATTATCACATTACTGTTTGTGAGAGCTTCTGTTAAGTTTTCAAATTTACAATCATTAAAATAGAAGACTGCTGTTTAGTGAGTTAACAAAGAACAAACAGTTTACTGAAGCAAAAACCATCCAACAATGTTATCACTGACAGTTCAGAATTTTTACCATTGTGTGGCAGGGGTGGGAGTGGGGGAGTGAGTCTTTGGTTCAGGTGAAGGTGGTTTCTACATTATTGAAACAAATGTCACATTTCATTTCAAAGATTTCCTCTTCTGCTCACCTCCACTAATGTTCTTCTTTTGTTGAGTTAAAGATTGTGAGTCTATCTCAAGTCAAAGTCAATGTTGATCTATATCAGTTGAAATTGGTACAGAGCCTAGGCTAAGCTAGAATTTTCCATTTTTTTCAAACATTCATCACTCTGACAAAATTATCTAGAAGTTATCACCTCCAGAACCCTAAGTGTTTGGTACTACTAAATCTGTATTCAACAATTGTTTTCCTGTCGAATGAACCAGAATATAGCAATAATTCTGCAGGAGCATGCCTTTAGATTGACTTAGATAAAAGTCTAACATCAATCCAGTATGAAAAAGGTTCCTTTTCTCCTAACTGGAGGCTAAAATCAATGTTAATATAAAATAGCTTCGAACAGCTTCCCAATACACATCCATCCACAAATTCCCTAATGGGAAAGTGGAAGCACAGGTACAAATCAGGAACTTTGTTGTATTAATAAATATGTAATTATTGTTTGCTTAAAATATTTCCTTTCTTCCTAACCACAAGAAAATTTCTATCATTTTCCATTTAGTGAAAAGGAAAGAAAAGTTACTGAAATTTAGATACAAGAATCATTCTCATTCAGCAGGTTCTACTTTCTTCAGATTGTCTGACCAGTTGCGCTCCCCAAAGAAATATTTAATGCAGATGAATAATAGAACTGGGTCAAAGCATTCATTTAAGAGCTGGTGCTGTATAAACATTAGATTTCCCCATATAAAGGCACTAGCCGTCAGTTTACTGTCAGAGTAAAATGTGAACAAAAGCCAGTGACAACATTCTTTCATGGATGAGTCAGGTCAGAGTCCTGAATGCTATTCTTTATGATCAGGGAGCAAGAGCTTAGTTTTCCATTTGGCATGCATTCCTCAAACAATACAAACAAATGCGTGCAATATTGTGGGGCTGACACTTCAATAGGTGAAGGAACAGAGATCTCTGGACCCAGACATTACGACTGTAAGGATGCCACATTCCACTTTGGAGATTCTCCACCTACTTCATCAAATTGTAAATCTTTACCTTGCCTTGTATCAGAGCATAGCAGCAGCTGTAGAGCAAGGAAACAGCTGGTAACATTCTGACCAGCTGCAATGATATCACTTCTCAACCATTAATTAGATTATGCAAAAAAATATAGAAATCCTGGATATTGGTCTATTAATTGCTTTTAAAACAACAGTGAATTGCATCAAGAAATCCAGTAAGTGCACAGCAACTCAAATAGCTTGTGATAATGTAGTCAAGCCGGGATAACTGCGGGCTCTGCATGTAATGCAACAAATTTAACCTTTCTTTCTTCATGTGGACGATACATAGATATCATTAATTTCAGGCACCATAAAAGTGAATACAGTCTGGCTGTTATAAATAAGAAGAAAGAAAAACTTGGAGTGCAAATTTATTAATTTGTTCCTTCTGTTATCACTTTCCCAGATCACACTAAGCTATAAAGGTTACTGAATTAAAGATAACCCATATTATATAGTGGTAGCTTCTACCTCCCACAAAATGTGTTTATACAGGAAGGAGCTTCCGCCTCATGTGCTAAACATCAGTTTCCAGTGTGCTGACAGAACCAGCAGTGCTGCATGCATTGCTAAATGTACAGAGTGGAAGTTGGGATGGAGGTTAATGCAAATTTACACATTTTACAGAACTATAATAGGGGCATCAGTCACACTAAAGAGAACACTACTTTCAGTGAAAAATGACACAACCACCAACCTGCTCTCTCTCTCTCTTTTTCTGTGCAGTCTTTCCCCACTGCTGATCTCAGGATTTGATTGACAATGGTCCAGGAACATCAGTGGGTGGTCTCTTCAGAATCCACCTGCTCAATCAAGCAAAGGAATTAGCTTCCCCATGAAACAGTAGCAAGAATAAAAGTGACTGCTTGAGGTTTTTTTTTAAGGACAGTGTTTTACAAATCACCTTTGTGTCACTTGTTATCACAAATAGAGCAAGTGCAAGATTTTCCAGATTCTCTGACCTTCTCTGTCCATCCCTTCTGAGTAATCAATTCGTTTTCTTACAAACAGTGTCCAGCTTGGACTCTATTGAATCAGCCAAATGGTGTCAAGAATTTCCCCAGTCGAGTGCTCGGGTCTGCTGTGCTGCATTCTGTTCCCTGTCAGTTTGCAAAAAAAATAACAGCCTGCCAAGACAGGTTTTGTAATGCAAAGTAAAGTGGGGGGAGAGAGGGAGAGAGAGAGAGGGAAGACAGAGCATTCCTCAGATGCTCAGCAAACTCACAGCACACATTAGATCTCTTCACTAAGGAGGATGACACATCATTTTGATTCTTCCCAATGCATGGATTGAAATCAAAAGTACAAAACAAGTTTTCTGGAAACTATTTAAGAATGGTTATCAGTGTGCATCAATAGATTGTGATGGAGTTCCACTTGTAACTTTTATCAAAAAAGTTAGGCATTTCAAAATGTTTTCAGTTTACCAGCAGATGTATGCATATTAATGATATCAGCAGTATTCAAGCAAATGTTGGGTTGTCTTTCCTTTCAAGTTGCACTAACGTTGTCTCAGTAAAATTAGGAATGTAGATAATTAAATATCAATAACTTAACCAGGGCAAATACAGAAGATTTTGTTGATGCTTCCATCTGGGTATTGAACATACTTTTATCTCCATTTTTTGCTCTCACATTCTGTTAATGCAATAAAATGTTAACTTTTTTTATATAAAAGATTCCATATCAATGAAGTGTACTCTAATTTGTTTCCAAATCTATTTCATTGGTAAGTACTGTTGATATGGCAAATGCATTATTGACAACACAAAGCATGCAGGGTTACAGTATACAGTGAATAAAGGCTAATAATTCACTCACAGTTCATTCAAATTGTTTTCTTTATTGATTATATAGAACTGATGTATGATTTTCAGACAAGCTTTCTCTAAACACTTAGGGTACTGGTCTAACATGACATTTGAGAACATGATAAGCTGCATTGATAATGCAGGAATAAATATTGTTTTGTCAGAGACAGCATTTATATAAAGGGCATACAACTTCAAACAATACTTATGCAACAACCTAGACTTCAGCAAATGTATATCATTACAATTTAGCACCCATATTTTGTTAATACATTGCCCATTATTGATGATAATCAATGGCGCCTTCTTCAATAAAAATGGAGGATGATGGACAGAAGCAGCAGGTCAGGAACCTGCGGAGAGAGAAAAACTGAGTTGGTGTTACAGGGCAATGACTTTTCACCAGAAGGATGAAGGTTATTGTGAAAGCTTATTGTCTGAAATGTTCATTGTGTTTCTCTCTCCACAGATTTTGCCTGACAAGCAATGTATTTTTTGTGATTTCATTATCAATACCACATTACTTTGGGAAATCCTTTCCCAATCTTCAAGCCTTTTCAATTGGGATTTCTTTTATTTTAGTTTACTCCTTTATCAAACACTTGAGAACATTTTGCTGCACTGACTGCAATATCTAAAGGTAAGTCAGTGTTTTTGTTGGATTCAGAACTGACGTTTATGCAAATTATCATTTGAGGTAGATTTTCCATGTGATACTACATGATAAATATTTTAAGCATGAGGTTTTGGGGAGAGAATGAGAAAGTGTGATTTGTCTTGGATTGCCCCAGCAAAGGGACATTATAGACCGATGGAATGAGTGACCTCCTTCTGGACTGCAAATTTCTATAGCTCTTTGATAATACAGCAGAGTTTACACCTCTCTGACAGGTCAACAATAAAGAGTTGTCCTTCAGAAATCTAGGCTAATGTTGTCTGCTGGAATGTTTAAGCAATACAGTACAAATAACATATTGCATTTATGCAGCACCTTTAATGTAGAAATATATCTTGGACCCCAGGATATCACAGGAAATATGTCACAGGAGCATAATCATATAAAAATCTATGGTGACTGAAAGAAGGAGATTTTAAGAGAAGCAACCAAAATGCAAGTATAAAATATCAGTGAGAATAAGACGAATCACCTCTTGGCTTTTTTTCAACTTCAGTCACTCCAACACAAAATGGGATAATAAGGTGAGAAGTTGGTAATATCAGCAGTATGTTACCTTATATTGCGCATCACTCCCAACTAGAAGATGAACGGCCTGGTTAAATCTCCTTCCTTCTGAGCCGGAGCACAAATACAACAGAAAAATGATATGCTTTATTGCCATTCAATCAGAGAACTGTGGTATAGATTTTCTATACCCAACCATCCTTGGATGTACTTCCAAGCAATTTTCTGTGGGCAGGTCCAATAGCGGTGTTTACTGAAAGTGTTTTGACATCTTACACATCATATTCATCCTTGTGGACTGGAGAATACAAGCAGAAATGGAAGTAATTTACTTGTATGATTGGACTCCAAATGACATTTACCAGTATGTTATATCAGCCCATACGGAGTTACTATCACCTCTGAATATGAATTATGACCACATGTAATACCTTATGAGACAGCAAAATGTTAAAACACCAGAGGTCATGAATGCAAGTTAGGATAAGATAAGGTAAGGTAAGATATCTTTATTAGTCACATGTACATCGAAACACACAGTGAAATGCATCTTTTGCGTAGCATGTTCTGGGGGCAGTCCGCAAGTGTCGCCACTCTTCCGGCGCCAACATAGCACACCCACAACTTCCTAACCTGTACATCTTTGGAATGTGGGAGGAAACCAGAACACCCGGAGGAAGCCCACACAGACACAGGGAGAACATACAAACTCTTTACAGACACGGCCGGAATTGAACCCGGGTATCTGTCGCTGTAATAGCGTTACGCTAACCGCTACACTACCATGCCTGCTGTGGATATAGTAGTCAGTAAATGTTAACCATTTTTTTCTCTTTTTGTTTTTCCTGTTCACACAGAATACAAGAGTCTTAGTACCATTCAATTTATTTAATTCTTGCATTCAACACATGAAGACTGGATTCGTTTTGTTATGGTGTTTTTCGCTCTTCTTTCAGGATATCGTTGGGATCATCAGCACCATTGGGATTCTCAGTGTTAATCCACACATCTGAGATGATCTGAGGCAATCCAACTGGGGACAAGAGGTCAAGTTGCACAAGGGCTGGCCATATGCTCATTGTTATAACCCCACACCCATACACAGATCTCCCTTCTGTAGACAATTATGGCAATTATAGGCTCTCTTTTTTTTTCACAAACATTGGGCTCAATATCACAAAAAGAATGGCATCATTAAAGTATGTGGTTGGCAGATTAGCCATAGTGTTAAATATTTCCTTGCATATGTATGCTGTGCTCCCAGTGGAAATAGCAAGATAACAGGCTTGCCACTAACAGGCTAACCCTTCTGCAATACAGAATTCATCTGTTTTCCCCAAATACATGTTTCCTGGCTGCCTAACACTTTTGATCCATGCTGCTACATTTCCTCCATTACTGTATGTATCATTTTGTCCTCTAATCTTCTTTTGAGATACTTTATTGAGGATTTTCCAAAAATTCAAATGCACATCTGTTGCATTTCTTTTATCCATCCACTTCTTTTGAAGGACTCAATGCATTTTTATTTCAGAATTGATTCTCCTTTAACAAGTACTTGTTAGCTGCCTTGATCAACCATATCTTTCTAAAATGCTGACTAAATTGGTTGAGCAAGTTACCATTGATGTCCAGATATTAGAAAATCTTTTGCTGAATCACAAAAGATACCCAATTCTAAAGGTAATGCATCACTGGAGCTGCATCAGATTGAGGTTCCTGTTTCAGGTATATCTAGAACTGATTGTTGGCTTGTCTATTTTTTTCCTCAATTGCAAGTTCACTCACACTCCCTGGCACAATAATCTTAATACCTTAATACATTATTGGTGATTTTTATATCCTGATGTAAATCTGTTCCAATTTAGTTGGCACTGCTTTTAAGAATTAAATGTCAATTGTGTTCATTCTGACCTTAAATGAATAATTATTTACAACTTTTGGTGCAGACCCAAGTGGATCCAAATGATGCCACAAACATCAGGAGAGAAAAGAAAAATAGTCTGTAAGTGAAATTTAAAGGGAGGATGATAATTCAGGGAGAGCGTCACACGTAATGAAATAAAACTGTAAAAATCTTCCAGAGAGAACTTCACAAGGGCATGAGAAACTGAAATAAGCCGAAAGAACTCTCAGACTTGCTCTGCTATTTGATAAGATCAGGACAAATTCTTCACCTCATGCCTTCCTTCCTGCTGGATCCAATATCCCTTTATACCCATGGTGTCCAAAGTTCAATCAATAACAGTTTTGAATACACTCAGTGCCTGAGTGTCTGCCAAGGCCCACCTCACCGGATGGTGTCTTCTGCCAAAGCTGAAGGAAGAGACACCAGGAAACAAGGCAGCACGAAGAGAAACAGATCCTTCTGTGAAAGCAATCGAATGCAGAAGGCTTGTCCAACACCCTGATGATTAATGATGTTGGGATGATGCGACATGACATGAAACTTTCCTTCTGTGTGGCATTCCATTGTACCATTTATAGGTCAGCTCTGTTGTTGGGTTTTATGACTAATTAACCCCTTCCACCATTAAATCCCAAATGATTTCATGTGATTTAAATGGTTAACTGAGGCTGTGCATTTCTCAGTGCAATAAGAGCTAACACTGGATGTTGCCTGCTACTGTCTTTGCTAAGAAGGGTATTCTCCATATATAAAAAACCAGCTTCCAAAGTATGACATGCAAATTCGTTTTCCAGAGATATGAGTGTGTAGATTCTAACAGGAGGGCGATGCATTGGGTTTGGGGAACAATAGATGTCAGCTATTCCTGCAACTTTGATCATCCGCAAGGTTTCATTGCTGGTAAACTCTTTTGTGCCGATAAAGAAGCTCAGGTTAGAAAAGAACATAAAAGTAATTGGATCAGCTTGCAAAATTCTAATTATTGAATGAGAAAGAAAACAGGAAAAATTGTGGGATATGCCTTTAAAAGACCTCATGTATTTACTATCCATCCCTTGGTATCCTTCTAGTAAGGAGGCTGTGCTGCCAGACATTCAGGCATAGGTCTTGAATTTGTGTGATAGTATAAAATGGATGATTGTGCATCAACATTCTCTCTTCATCACTTCTGGTTGACTCCAATGAAAAAAAGGAAGTTTCACCAATGGTGTAATAAATTATCATAGGAGTCAATCAGCAATTCTGGATTAATTTAGAAGACAATGTTGCTGCTTTAAAAATGATTCATGACCTTTCCACACAAGAATGAAGTTTATATGAGATGTGATTTAAGATAGGGATATGCAAATAAATGATGATATTGAGTTGGAAGGGTGTAAGAAACACATCTTAACCATTCGCAGATGGTTTCCAGTCTGAACAAACTTCTTCCATTTATCCTGGTGACCCCATGCTTCTAATGTAAAGAAACAACAACATCAGAATTAACCTTTGTTCCAGCCATGTCTGTCATTTATAAATTTCCAAATGCATTCACTGACTGCTGACTTCTGCTCACAACCTTGAGAGAAAACATCCACATCCTTGGAATGTTCACTGACTTAAAGTAAATGACAGTCATCTGTTCTCCTGTTAGTAAAGTGGCCAGTTACAACAGTGTCTATGTAATGACTGAACAAATCAATCAGCAACCTTCCCTATTTATTTTGTGCCGGAGAAGGAAAATGGTTTCTTTCCTAAAAATGTTTCAGTTACTGTCGGGGAATAAAAAGCCCACTCACTCCAACAGGCTGATCACTATCTTGTCCCATTTATACTTCAGTCTAACAGTGAAATATGAATTAAACCCTGATTACAGCGTGTAGTTCAGACAACAAAAAAAAAATGAACAGTGAGCTTTTGTTTTTTAGGACAGCAGTGGTACAGAAAGCATCAGGTTTGGTGTATGTTATGATTTCTTAAATTGTTTTCTTGCAAATATTGGCATTAACCAACAATTTGTCTATCTGTGTCAGCCTTTACATTATCAAACTCATAAGGTAATTCACAGGAACATTTTTAAACAGCTTTTGACAAAAGCCACATTAGATTTTAGGGTGTTAACAAAAGTTTGGTCAAGGAGATAGGTTTCAAGGAGCTTCTTAAAGCACAAGAGAGAGGTAGAGGGGCAAAAGGGTTTAGAGAGGGAAGTCCAGAGTTTAGGGTCCATGCGGCCAAAGGAAAACCTGCTAAAGGTGGAGTGTTTAAAATTAGGGATGTGCAGAAACTGAGAGCTAAAGGAGAACATAACTGTCAAATTGTTATAGGGCTGGGATGGATGACAAAGATGGAAGGGAATAGGGGATTGTAGAGCAATTTAAAATCAAATTGGAGAATTTTAAAATGAAGGTGCAATTTATTGGTAGCCATGTAGATCAGCAAGCAAAGCTTTGTGTCCGCAGGTTATGGGCAGCAGATGTGGACGAGCTTAAGTTTATGGGAGGTGAAACTCACTGTATGAAATAGAAACTGGAAATACTGGAAAAGCTCAATGGAGCAGGCAATGTCCATGGAAAGAGAAACAGAGTTAATGTCTCAGGTTGAAGACTGTTCATCAGAACTGGGAAAGTAAGAAGATATTAGTTTTAAGTTATGGAGAGGGTGGAGGAGGGATGGATGGAACGAAGGAGATGTCTCTGATAGTGTGAGACCAGATGATCCCAATATTCACAGATCTGTTTGGTAAATGGATTAACCAGGGAAGTTAGAGAGAGAGAAAACTAAAATGGGAAGTGCAGGTCAGAGCTGAAAGCTGAAACCTATAGAAGACTTTCTGAGAAGTGCAGCAGATCAGGCAGATTGGAGAGAGAGAGAGAGAGAGAGAGAGAGAGAGAGAGCGAGAGAGAGAGAGAGAGAGAGAGAGAGAGAGAGAGAGGATACAAACAGGAATGTTGAATGAACAGAAAACGTTGAATTCAATATCGAGTCCTGATGGCTGCAATGTGCCCACATGGAAGACAAAGTGCTTTTCCCCAAGCTTTTTTTATATTCTCATTTTAGAACAATATTTCTTGTGTTTTCTCACCTATCTCCTTTGGAATATTTAGAAAATAATCTTCCATTATTTTCAATATGAAGATCATGCTCTCACATTCAGTGTCTGAATTCTTATATGGTAACTGACAATGCATCCGCGATGACATTTTGCTTTGAACTTTTATATTCAATTGTATAATCACATTGAGATAAGAGAATGGACTACCTTGGCATTCATGATGAAGCCATTGTATTGTAGACTCAGGACTGAGAATTGCTCACAAAGGACTATGGTCTGTGACCAAGATTAAAAATCTGCCTGAGAGGAATTGATGGAAATGTTTTAACTCCAAAGACAATCCTGAATGCCCCTTTCTCAATTTGAACAATAGCTTCTCTCATTCTTTGTCAAATATACATGATTCAATTTTTCATAACCACCAACTATTACATGACTAAATACAGCTCCTACTTTGTAGTTTGAAGCATTGCATGCACGCTTCAACCTAGGTGTTCTATCACCCTCAGCTAACAGAGACTCACTTCCCAAAACATTTGTATAAAAATCATTTTCTGTTTGCTGTTCTTTTCCTCTATCTATTTTTGATTTTCTTTTGTAACTGATGTAATAATTTAATTCCTGTTTCAAGAGCATGCTAAAATTCAAGTACAGGTTGTTCTCAGGTATGGTGCAGGAATGCATACTGCAATATTTTCAGGCTTCCTTGCCTTCAGAATTGCTTCCAACTTTTCTTTGACTGGTTTCACTCTGTTGTATCAATTTTTACTCACTATTTCTTCCTGCACAAATACATACTTGCTTCTTTTGAGTTTTGCAATGTCTGGGATGTGATGCCAGCCAGCCAATAGTTTTGCAGGGAATGATGACTAGCTGTAGTTTATTCAGCAGCACAGTTAACAGGAGCACACTGGAGGTCAGATGCACACAGAGCTATCCTCTCATTGTGCCACTGCACTCACCCTTGAGTCCAGAAACATCCTGTAGTTTGCTGAGCTGAGGGGACCAAAGACACTTCATACCTGGCCTTTCATCTTTATTCTACCCATACCCAAAACATCATGTGTGGCCATGTTCATTTGAATGGGGTCATCAAACCTTTTAAAAGGTGGGTTTTCTGTAATTTTTATGCCATTTACCAATCTAAACATACTTTGCTTTCTGTGGCATTCAAAGATTTGCGAACTAAATAAACTATCTGGAACTGATTTCATTTGGAAGAATATCTGTCTTGTGCATAATTTCTTGCAAGCAGATTCTTACCATTTCATTAACTTCCCATAGTTTTCATGAATTCATTTTAGGAACTGAAAGAGCTATAAACCTGATTAAGTCTTCCAATGCAGCCACCTTGATTCTGAGAAGACATTTTGTCCTGTTGCGACTCTCATGGTGAGACAGTTTCTGTTCAAGAACTACAGTGTCTCATTTCACCCTTGCTCTTCAGCTTTTAATCCAATTGGGAGACACAAGAGACTGCAGATGCTGGAAATCTGGAGCAACACACAAAAGAGCCGGAGGAACTCTGCAAGCCAGGCAGCATCTATGGAGGGAAATGGAAAGTCAACATTTCGGGTCAAGCCGCTTCGTCAGGACTGGAAAGAAAGAGGGGAGATAGCCAGTATAAAAAGGTTGGGGGAGGGGGTAAAGCGAGAGCTGGTGGGTGATAGGTGGATCCAGGTGTTGGGGGGGGGGGGGGGTTGTGAAAGGACAGTGGGAATGATGTAAGAAGCTGGGAAGTGAAAGGTGGAAGTTACTCAAGAAGATGGAATCTGATAGGAGAGGACAGTGGACCATGGAATGAAAGGAAGGAAGTGGAAAGTGTGGGGGGGCGGAGAGAGATAGGGTGATGGGGGCCAGTGGGATTAGGAGAGAAGAAAAAGGGGGAAGGGGCAGAGGGCAGTGGTTACCAGAAGTTAGAGAATTCAATGTTCATACTGTCAGGTTGGAGACTGCTCAGGCGGAATATGAAATGCTCTTCCTCTAATCTACGCCTAGCCCCGACTCGGCAGTAGACGAGGCTGTGGACGCACAGGTCGGTGTGGGAATGGGAAGTGGAATTAAAATGGCTGGCCATCAGGAGAGCTGTACCAGCCTTTCTCTTACCCCTCCCCACCCTCTCCATCTACCCATCACCCACACATTTCTCCTACCGGTTCCCCTCCCCACCTTTCTCCCTTTATTCTGTGTTCCACTGTCCTCTCCTAACAGATTCTATCTTCTTCAGGCTTTGCCACTTCCACCAATCACCTGCCAGCTTCTTACATCATTCCCACACTCCTCCCTCCCCCACCTGCCTTTCACCTCCCCCAACACCTGGATCCACCAATCACCTGCCAGCTTCTGGCTCCACCCTTTTCCCCCCACCTTTTTATACTGGTTATCTCCCCTCTTTCTTTCCAGTCCTGATGAAGGGTCTCGACCCGATACTTGATTTTTCACTTCCCTCCATAGATGCTGCCTGACCCGCTGAGCTCCAGTTCCTTTGTGTGTTGCTTTTAATCTAATTACCCATTTTCTTTTTCCTCACCCCATACCAGAGCAATGCATAACATATGGACAAACACAAAGAGACGTGGGGAGCTCTGATCAGCTGGTCTATTCAATTCTCTCCCCGCGTTACTCATCTGCTGTACATTATGTATTTACGTCCACTCCAAACCGGTCAATCTGAAAATACTATCCGCAGCCTCTCAACTCTCTGTGCAAGATGTGTCTGTTCTGACCTCTGTGCTAAATCTCTGAAACAAAATCAGCAATCTATATCTGCTTCTTCTTGGCCCCCAAGCACTTCCTGGTGTGAGCTGTTCTGTTCCATCTATTCATAGATTGAGACAATCTGAGAAATAATGCCTTAACTTGCTCCAGACTAATGAAAAAAAGGTATATTTTTTCATGTAAGGGCACTTAGTATCATAAAAAAAGTTTATTTGATGCCCCTACTTCTTTGTGGTACCACTTGGTCTTCTGCTGTAGCTGAATAGTTCGTCAAAGCTACTAGCTAAACTCCCATCAATTTCAACTGGTGGTCATCCCCTCCAAAGGAAGTGCATGGAAAGTATAATTTGCTTGCTTTTTCCCCCTTCTTTATATCATCCAAAGTCTTGTTTCTTTCCTTTGGCAAGCACACTTCAACACTTGCATGTTGTTCTCATGGAAGATGTGCACATTGTTCCCATGCAAAATTAAGCACTGTAGGTGGATCATTATTTGAGAACTGGGCAGATTAAAATTTGCTGTGTGATCCACTTCTCACTGTTGTCACAATTCTTGCATCAGGTCACGAACCCCCAATTCACAACTTAGCTTTTGATCATTTGCAAGATGAAAAGGCTTTTTAGTTGTTTTCATGTGGTCCATCATTATAGGAATCTACTCATGTCTGCAGAAACCCCAGCACCAAGATCTTCCAGCTGCTGTAAGTCACAGCAGAGTTTTAAGTAAAATCCAAAGACCAACATGCATCTTAGCAGAGATATCGGTGCTTGCTCCAGGACTTTTCCTGATATATCTCCTGTAGGCTTCATTTACAGAATTCAACACAGTATATACTTAATTTACTAAAATAAGGAGCACAATCACCATCTGGCACACCACTGACAAGTAGCTTTGTTTGACATTCTGTCTGATTGTATAAATACAACATGGGTTATTTTAGTTCAGCTGTTTGTATTCCAACAGGCAAATATTTAGACACCTGGCTGTCAAAAGAAGTGTGCAGAGGTGTACTTGTAATGATGTTATCATCATAAAATAGGTATTATAAAGTTTTCTTGTCAAATGCATTTGAAAAATCTGTGGCAAATTATGCATCTTCCCTGACATCTTTCAAGTATTTAGAAATGATATCATTTTGCATTTAAATAACAACAAAAGCAATCGTCTTTATGTATAGCAGGTGCCAAGAAATTGATCCTGATCAATGGTGCTAAATGCCAACAGCAGCACATGGTATCCTGTTTCCAAAATTTATTCCAATGGCAAAACATCTCAAGGTGCTTCACTGTACATAATCAAAAAATATTTGACAGAGTTACACATAAAGATACTAGGGCAGATGACAAAGATACTGGCAAAAGAGGTAAGGTGTAGGGAGCACCTTGAAGGACAAAAAGGTAGAAAGTTTGAGCTGTTTAGGAGCAGAATTCCAGAGCATAGTCTGCAATAGTAAGGCATTTCAGTTCATGGATGATCAAGATGTGAGAACTGGAGGAGTCACAAGAGATTCTGCAGATGCTTGAATCTGGAGCAACACACACAAAATACTAGAGGAACTCAGCAGGTCAGGCAGCATCTATGGAGTGCTGGTATTTACTTAACTGATGAAGGACTGGAAGAGGTTACAGAGATAGGGAAAGATTTGGAAACAAGGTTGAGAAATATATAAATGAGATGTTGTTTAATGGAGAGCCAGTATTATTCAGCCAGCATGAGCATGATTGGCTGATGCAAACTAAGTCATGGCAGCAGGGTTTTTTTGACCTCAAGGAAAGTAGAACAATGAAGGCTGGCCAGCTGTACATTGGAACAGTCAAGGTTCTCAGAGATGGCCAGAGGCATGGATGAAGGAGTTGGCGGCAAATGAACCAAGGCAGCAACAGAATCAGATATTGTCCCTGAAATGCCAAGGTATAAATGAAAACCATGGCATTGTGATTCCGATTCAGGCACGTCACCAAAGACTCTTGCAAATTTCTACAGATGTACAGTGGAGAGCATTCTGACTGGTTGCATCACTGCCTGGTATGGAGGCTCCAATGGGCAGGATTGACAGAGGTTGCAGAGGGTTGTGGACCCAGCCAGCTCCATCACGGGCACAACCCTCCCCACCATTGAGGACATCTTCAAGAGGCGGTGCCTCAAGAAGACAACATCCATCATTGAGGACCCTCACCACCTGGGACCTGCCCTCCTCACGTTATCACCATCGGGGAGGAGATACAAGACCCCTCCAAACGGTCCATGAACACTACTTTGTTATTCCTCTTTTGCACTATTTATTTATTTTTGTAACTTATAGTAATTTTTATGTCTTTTTGTCTTGCACTGTACTGCTGCCGCTAAACCACAAATTTCACAACATATATCAGTGATAATAAACCTGATTCTGATTCAGATGGTTACAACAAAGAGGGATAAAACTGAAGGATCATAAATATTGCTTAGATGGGGGACTGAAAACCTTTGGCTTTAGTGTTCCTTATATTTAGTTGGAAGAAATCCCCACTCATCAAGCACCGGATGTCAAGTCAAAATTTTGAGATGGCAGACAGGTCATCAGAGGTGACACGAGTTAGAAGCAATTGACATATTTGTGGAAATGGTTGTTATGTTTTCAGATGATGTTGTCAAGAAGCAATGTATGGGTAAGAAATAGGTGATGGAGGGTGGGATAGATCCTTGGTGGGTGGTTGGGTGGGGAGGCAACACAGGTGGCATCGATGTGGGAAGATAAGCCACAGTGATTACATACAAATGGGTAGAAAATAATGGAAATAAGCAAGAGTCAAATCACATCAGTGACAATGCAAAGCAATAATCTGTGCATGCATCAACATGGACAGGAATAATAAGGACATATATGGCATGCTTTTCTATTATGGTTATTGCTCAATACTGTTTGGCTCTCATGTCCGATCATTTCACATCACATTATGTCACAATTAAAAGGAAAATGGATAATGAAAGTCATTGAATAGAATAAATCAGACTTGTCCTTATATTAAAAATCCTGACATCCTCTCTCACCAGCACAATTTCATTTGAACCATATTGTCTGATCTGTAAATGGAGCTGTAGAAATTATATCCTACTGTGTTCACAGGGGGAAGGAAGGAATTAATATGAAGAAAATCACTGAAAAAGGAATCATTTTATTTATTAATCAGAGGGTAATTTGTGGTCACAATTAATTATGAGGAGCTGTAATTAGTATCTATATAAGTCTGTGATGCATGAGATAAACTATGACAAGGCTGAGGATTGATGCAAGGTCACGAGGTGGCGGCATGAAAGCTTTGATTTTTTTTGTTCAGTCCGTACTAGCAAGTAATTACGTTTAGCAGAACAGATTGTTTTGATGAGGCTCTGTCATAAGCTTACATTATTTTTGATGAAAATGGGCTGCCAGTTCCCCCCTTAATTTTGACGGCTCAGGTAGCTCAGACAAGCTTTGCGAAGGCAGTATCAGAGGAAAATGTGGATGGAGCAGGAGAGAGAGGAGAAGGGGTTAAAGGGAGTTAATAAAAAGGCAATAAATCAGCTTTCTTGCAAAGAAAAGTTGCCTAGGATCCCCGTCATGGCTTCAGAACGTCCAAAATGGTGGCAGTTAATGAGCCGTATTCACTGTCCTATCACAAGATGCATACCAGAAAAATTAAGCACAAGAAGATCACACAAATGTCAATAAAATTTGTGACTTGACCCTCTGTGTTTTAGACATTGGTTCAAGAATACATGTCGGTGCTGGCATCAAGAGAAATTCCCAACTTGTCTTCTAATTTTCTTCTGGGATCTTGTACACCCATTGAGGAGGCCAGACTGGAATTCAGTTTTAAATCTCACCTGAGAGGCAGCATATGTAACAGTGCAGTGCTCCTCTTCACATCACAGAAGGCTAAAAATCCCATAAACGTGAGATTTTGAAGACAGTAAAAGCAACAAACTCATCAAAAAAATATGCGTTGCAACTGGCTTCAAAGGGTGCCCAGATGCTGGTGACTACTTTAGGGGTGGATAATCTGAGATTCTGAATGGGTCATTGTCATTTTCAATGAAGGTGTGAAAGTGATAGATCAGGACCTGCTTCCTATTGCACAGCCTGGCCAATTTTTTTCCTCAATAGCAATATCACTCTGCTCCAGGTCTGCACATCCTTCCCCTATAGGAAACACCTTGCTGTCTGCCACAGGCCAAAGATGAACATAGGAACATAAGAAATAGGAGCAGGAGTAGGCCATCTGGTCTGTCAAGCCTGCTCTGCCATTCAATAAGATCATGGCTGATCTGGCTGTGGACTCAAATCCATCTACCTGCCTTTTCCCCATAACCCTTAAATCCCCTACTATGCAAAAATCTGTCTAACTGTGTCTTAAATATATATAAAGACGTAGCCTCGACTGCTTCCCCGGACAGAGAATTCCACAGATTCACTACTCTCTGGGAAAAGCAGTTTCTCCTCATTTCTGTCCCAAATCTACTTCCTGAATCTTGAGGCTATGTCCCCGAGTTCTAGTCTCACCTACCAATGGAAACAACCTTCATGTCTCTATCTTATCTTATGCTTTTTATAAGATCCCCTCTCATTCTTCTGAGTTCTAGTGAGTACAGTACAGTCCCAGGTGACTTAATCTTTCCTCATAGGCTAACCCCTTCATATGCGGAATCAACCTGGTGAACCTCCGCGGCACCATCTCCAAAGCTGGTATATCTTTCCTCAAGTAAGGAGACCAGAAATGCACGCAGTACCCCAGGTGCAGCCTCACCAGTACCCTGTACAGTTGCAGCATAGCCTCCCTGCTCTTAAATTCAATCCCTTTAGCAATGAAGGCTAACATTCCATTTGCCTTCTTGATAACCTGTTGCACCTGCACCTGCAAACCAAACTTTTGCAATTCATGCACAAGCACTCCCAAGTCCCTCTGCACAACAGCATGCTGCAATCTTTCACTATTTAAATAAAAATCTGATCTATTTTTCCTTCCAAAGTGGATGACCTCACATTTACCAACATTGTACTCCATCTGCCAGACCCTTGCACACTCACTTAACCTATCTATATCTTTCTGCAGACTCTCTGCATCCTCTGCACAATTTGCTTTGCCACTCAATTTAGTAACATCAGCAAACTTAGATACACTACACTCAGTCCGTTCTTCCAAATCGTTGATGTATATTGTGAACAGTTGCAGGCCCAGCACCAACCCCTGTGGCACCCCACTCACCACTCACTGCCAACCAGAGAAACACCCATTTATCCCAACTCTCTGCCTTCTATTGGTTAACCAATCCTCTATTCATGCTAATACATCACCCACAACTCCATTCATCCTTATCTAATGGATAAGTCTTTTATGTGACACCTTATCGAACGCCTTCTGGAAATCCAAGTACACAACATCCACCTGTTCCCCTCTATCCACTGAGCTCATTATACTCCAATAAGTTTGTCAAACAGGATCTGCCTTTGCTGAATCCATGCTGCGTCTGCCAGATGGAAACACTTCTATCCAGATGTCTATTTCTTCCTTAATGATAGTTTCGAGCACTTTCCTGACCAGACATTAAGCTAACTGGCCTATAGTTACCTGCCTTTTGCCTACATCCTTTTTTAAACAGTGGCATGACATTTGCTGTCTTCCAATCTGCCAGGACCTGCCCAGAATCCAGAGAATTTTGGTAAGTTATCACAAATGCATCTACTATAACCTCAGCTATTTCTTTTAGTACATTGGGATGCATCCCATCAGGACCAGGGGACTTGTCTACCTTTGGACCCACCAGTTTGTTCATCACTACCTCTTTAGTATCTATGATTGTATTGAGGTCCTCACCTCCCATCGCATCCATAACGTCTCTCTTTGTCATGTTAGACATGTCCTCCACCGTGAAGACCAACACAAAATAGTCATTCAATGTTTTGGCCACTTCCACATTACCCAATATTAATTCCCCCTTCTCATCTTCCATGGGACCTAAGTTCACTTCAGTCACGCTTTTCCATTTTATATAATTATAAAATCTTTTACTATCTGTTTTTATATTTTGTGCTAACTTACTTCCATAATCTATCTACCCTTTCCTTATTGCTTGCTTAGTGGTTCTTTGTTGCTTTTAAAAGTTTTCCCAATCTTCCAGTTTCCCACTACTCTTGGCGACATTGTATGCACGCGCTTTTAGCTTGATGCCTTCTTTTACTTATCCAAGGTTGGCTCTCCCCACCCTTACTGTCCTTGCTTTTGACTGGAATATAATTTTGCTGAGCACCATGAAAAATCTCTTTGAAAATCTTCCACTGTTCCTCAACTGTCCCACCATATAGCCTGTGTTCCCAGTCTACGCTAGCCAACTCCTCCCTCATCTCGTTGTTGTCTCCCTTGTTTAGGGATAATGGTTTTAGATTGAACTATTGCACCCTCCATTTGTATGAGAAGTCTAATCACACTATGGTCACTCTTTCCAAACTACAGGATTGTTAATTTTACCTGTCTCATTGTGCAGGACCAGATCTAAGATCGCATTTTCCCCAGTGGGTTCACTAAAATGCTGTTCAAGAAAGCTATCGTGGATGCATTCTATGAAGTCCTCTTTGAGATTGCCTCGACCAACTTGATTTGCCCAATCTATGTGGAAGTTAAAGTCCCCCATGACAACTGCTGTTCCATTCTGACATGCATCAAATATTTCTTGGTTTATTGCCTGTGCCATTATAATGCTGTTATTTGGTGGCTGATAGACAACTCCCGCCAGTGATTTTTTTCTCTTTACTATTCTTAATCTCTACCCAGGTGGATGCAACATTCTACTTCTTAGATCTTATATCGTCTCTCACTATCGCCCTGATCTCATTCTTATCGTTCCCCATTACCTGATACCCTTGGATAGTTAATTCCCAATCATCTCCAGCCTGCAACCATGTTTCTGTAATGGCCACTAAATCATACTCCTTTGCACTGATTTGTATCACAAGTTCACTGACCTTGTTTCGAATACTACTGGCATTCAGATAAAGTGCCCTTACACTCATTGTCCTTTTAGAATCCAGTAACCTTGTGTCTTTTGCGTTCAACTTTTCTGTACTCCAGTCTTACTTTTCTCTTTTCTAACTTTTGCTACGGTCTCTGCTTTGCTTCCCTCTGTCTTTCTATATGGATTCCCATCCCCCTGCCATATTAGTTTAAACCTTCCCCAACAGCACTACCAAACAATTCCCCTTCGACATTGATCCCAGTCCTGCCCCGGTGCAGACTGTCCAGTTTGAACTGGTCCCACCTCCCCCAGAACCGTTTCCAATGCCCCAGGAATCTGAAACCCTCCCTCCTATACCACTGCTCAAGCCACATATTTCCCATTCTCAATCATAATTGGGATTTCAAAGCCATGAGAAGTTTTCAAGATTACAAGTGAGGATATGCTGAGAAAGAAGGTTGGCTTGATGCGCCTTTGATATTTCTCTTGCCGAGTTGGGTTTTAACCATGCCATCTGAGAAGGGAGGTGTTGCTGATTTGAGATTGAAAGTACTCCAAAACCCACACTTTAATTGCTCTTCAAGAAATCGCTGTAAATTTCCAATTCCATGACTCACCAAAAGTGCTAAAACTGGTAAATATAAATAAATGTCACCACAGTGAGCTGCTGTTGCTTCGAATTGAGTATGGAACTGAAATAAAAAATACTTGCATTTATTGGACAGGCGACAAGGTTAAAAGTCATACAACTTTCAAGATAGGTGCAGCTCCACTAACTCAAAGAGGAATACATTTCATTTACATTTAAGGTATTAGAAATGTCCCGAAGCATTAGCTGCAGATAAAGTAAATTTCATTCTTCCATTCCATTCACCCATTCTTCCCCTTATACTTGTTACCTTGATTTTTAGGCTCTTTGAATTTGCAAAATCACGCTTGTAAGGAGAAGTTTCGAAGAAAATTTCAAATGCCGGCCTTACCAATACAATCTGTGCCTTCACTGAAAAATGGGTAATGACCTGCTGATAATTTGATAGGACCCTGTGCACATACATGTGTCCACTGCAATTCGAATTAAACTGGTTGGTTTATTTTAGAGCTGTATGTGAAGCTTTCAGTTATCAATGGGTGAAACTTTTCTTCCGCACGTTAGCCCTACCTCTTCAATTACAGTGAGATCTAACCAGTTTATCCTGGAAGCTACCCTCACAGGGAACTCTTATTTTTCTGAGGCCGAAAGCGAAAAGGCAAAATCCTGATTTAATTTAATTTGGTGACACTCTTGCAGCCTTATGTATGTGAACTCATGCAGAACCCATGCAGCCTAAGTCCTAACTTGCAATAAATCCTCTTCACCTATTATCCTTGCCCTTGCCTGCTAATATTGGCTTGTGGACAAGCTATAGCAAAATGTCCAAGTGTTGACTCTTATTTTCAAATCCTTCTGTGGCATGGCCACGAGCTACCTCTGTAACTTTCACCAGCTGTACCCTACCTTGATCATACTCCCCGAATCCCTCTTGATCAACTCCAATTTTAATGGACTCAATAGAGGTAGCCACGTTCTGGATTCCTTCCTCTACATCTCCAGCCCTCTTTCCTTATTTAAGGAGGACATTGAAAAATTATCCAAGCTTTTAGCCACCTCATCAAATGTTTCCTTATATGCCTCATTGTCAATTTTTCTTTGATAGTGGCCCTGTGAATCAGCTCAGTAAGTTTTACCATATTAAATGCATTTTGTTTTAATAGACGCTGTTAAAATGCCAGTCTGGTAAAGAGCAAAGGCCAACATAGCATCAAGATTCCATTCTACTTACTGCAACCAGAAATACCCAGTTCTGATGGAGGCAATCAAGTCGAGGTGTTACATAATAAGTAATGGGTGCTCTCACCCCCACTCTCAACCTGAAGTTCAAGTCAACTGTAATGTTTGTTCTTAGTTTGTATGGATGTTTAAAAAAAATGAATAGGATGTCACGGACCACCTTTTCTTACTGATGATGCAGAAAACAGATGTTAAAGAAAATAAAGCTCAATGAGAAATAATGAATGAGGTTTGGAGGGTATGTGGAAAACACAGACAAAAGAAAGGCAGTAGTTAACAGGTAAATCAGTGTAAGTATTAAATGTTGAATCATTGCTTCCTCCTATAATTTACCTTATTGTATTATTTTCAGATCCTTGTGCCTTTTCACATGTAATGTCTTTTATTTATTTTCTTTCTGTCTGTTTTATTCCTTGCCCATTTTTGTTATATGGCTTTGCTGGAGTATATTTGCTTCTATGTACAGATAATCTTTTTTTTTCTCATGCTTACCAACTGCCTCATTTATTCCTTATCTCAAAGTTGCTGAAATAGCATGACAGATAACTGGGGAAATGCAATTAATTAATGTGCTGTCCCAGCCAGGCAATTAGTGAGCCCCTTGAGTGATACTCCATCTGGACAATGTAGTGTATGAAAGAACGAGACGAAGAGCAGTGGTGTTTTTGAGACCAAATTGTTCATAGTGTTATTCAATATGCTCACTAATGGGTGATTTACCCAATTGCTGCATCACTCAGGAGACTTACTAATGGGCTGCCTTGCCCAAAAGAAACGTCAATCAGAAAGTCCACCAATGACCCAGGTTGATAAGAGGGCAAGCCAAGTGTCAAACCAACTGATACACAGGGGAAAGGGACTGTAAAATTTACCTGAGCCTGTGACAGCCATCGGTTGTGTTATTTTTCAACTTGCTTTATTCTTTTGCTGTAAATGTTTTGGTTATGAAGATAATGGCCAATGTAAATGTATTGAGTAATTGCTCTGGTCCCTGCTGGTCTGATAAAGGCAAAGTGCAGATTTAAGGGCTCACTTACTGTCTTCATTCCACTCTTTAAGCTCAAAAAAGATAAAAATTTCTCTTGGATCTCACCTAATCTCCTTTCCTAACTCTGATTGAAGAACATGGAGCTGCCATTGCAATGCATTAAACAAGATTTCTGTTGAAAGCTCCACTGGATATCTGAGGAACTGTGTTGGAAATTTGACCCACCTTTATCTGAATAAATGATGCTCCTCCATGTGTGGAAGCACAGGTTGTATATTTGAATGTAAAAGTTGCCAGTATGTAGCAGGTAAAGGAGGGTTGGGTGGGGGAGGATGTTAAAGTCCCAAGGAAGCTTGCATAATTTTCCAACCATTCCTTTAATTGGTCCTGCAAGCAGAATGAGGAGAATGTGATAACTCTGAGATACAGAATAAACAACCTGTCCCATACTAACAGGTACATTACACTGGGTTCCCCTCTTTTAAAATCAATAGTGAAATGCGAATAAACTATTGATAAGCAGATTTGATGACAACAGTTTTAAATTTCATCTAGTAACTAGTTTCCTGCTCTCACGACCTGCTTATCACATCCCACTGGTTCCCTACTTCCTTCCCTTTGTTTTATGGTCTACCGAGGTTTACCAAGATGTTGCCTGGATTAGAAGGCATGTGCTATGAGGATAGGTTAGACAAACTTGAGTTGTTCTCTCTGGAGCGGCAGAGGCTGAGGGGAGATCTGATAAGAAGGTTTGTAAGATTATGAGAGGCATAGACAGAGTGGACAGCCAGTATCTTTTCCCCAGGGCTGAAATGCCTAACACCAGAAGGCTTGCATTTAAGGTGACAGGGGTAATTTCAAAGGAGATGTGAGGGTCAAGTTTTTTTTTGCACAGAGAGTGGTGGGTGCCTGGAATGTGCTGCCTGGGGTGGTGGTGGAGGCAAATACGAGGGGGGTGTTCAAGAAGCTCTAAGATAGGCACATGAATGTGAGGGAAATGGAAGGACATGGACATTGTGTTGGCAGAAGGGATTAGTTTAGTTGGGTATTTTATTACTAATGTAATTGGACCGGCACAACATTGTGGGCCGAAGGGCCTGTTCCTGTTCCTGTGCTGTACTGTTCTATGTTTTATGTTCTATGTACTGTCCTCTCCTGCTGGATTCCTTCTTCTTCAGCTCTTTGCCTCTTCCATTGATCACCTCCCAGCTTCTCACATCATTCCCTTTCATCCCCTCTCCCACTTCCACCTACCTTCCCCCTCTCACCGGGATTCATTATCACCCGCCAGCTTGTACTCCTACCTTTCCTCTTACCTTCTTATTCTGGCTTCTGGCCTCTCCCTTTCCAGTCCTGAGGAAGGGCCTGAAACGTTGACTGTTTATTTCCCTCCATAGATGCTGCCTGACCTGATGAGTTCCTCCAGAATTTTGTATGTGTTGCTCCTGATCTCCTTGCAGGCTTTGATGTTAAATCTATGTTGCAACTCTATGATCCTCGATTTGAACTCAAGAAAAGATTTTTTGTCAGACTTACTCGGATTTGTACCTCACTTCTTGAAGTCTGCACTCCATCCAACTTGGACATTTTACGTTTAAAGAATTCACCATTCTGAGTTGTTTCATCTCTAGCAGTGATCATTTGTTGCTTGTGAATAGTGGATTTTGATACTAATTTAGATAGCTCTTGGCTCCTCAAACATTTACCATAGTTCCTTGTTCCCATTCGTGTGAGCTTAATTTGCTAGGTAGGGTGAGAACACAACCATACACATTTTACTTGAAATTGCATTCTTCCTAATTAGTGTCATACTGATGTTTTTGATTCAATGGCTTCTGTTTAACTCTAGAGCCAAAATTTGGCTGAACAGGTCTCTCGGTCTTATCTTCATAAAGACTCTGGAAGTGTATAGCCACTGGTGGTATGCAGGGTTGTTCCTTACTTCAACAAGAAATTGCTCATGCAAAGTTTCCTGCTGAGTTTTGAATATCCCTGCAACACTTTCTTCTTGAGAGTGTCTGTAATTATTCTGACTGAACTTTTGGATAATTCATTTGAAGATGAATAATATGAAGGAGTGAGGATATATTTGAAACCATTCTATCCATTAAGTTTGCAGGCAGAGATCAAAATCAAAGACCATTGACATAAACAAGCTCCCATAAACCAACACATGTATATGGACTTTGAGTCATCTGTTTTACGTTCAGTGATGGCCAAACTCATGTGTTTCATTTCAATCCACTTCGATAATAGTCCATCAGCACTAAGAAATTTTCATTCTTTTTTTCATGCAGGTTTATGTGCATTCTCTAAGTTGGTTGAGTGGACCATAACCATGATTGGGCAAATTATGGCACATTCAGCATTTACTGATTTATGATTTTGTTCAAATGAGGCCAGTAAATAAAGCTTCCCGCAATTACTTTCACAATCACTATTCCTATGACTTCATCATAGAGTTCAGCCAAAATCTTTTCTCTTAAAGTCAATTCATGAATGATTCTTGAGCTAGGTCACACATGTATATGCTCCGGAAAATGCCGGTTGTGTAGCTCTATTGCCTCATTCCTATCAGCAGTAACATGGCTAAAGGTATTTAGAATAGTTCAATGTTAAGTCAATGCTGCTGTCACTTGCCACAATGGCTTACTGTGCATCACACACTCATGAGCACACATGCAAAGACTTTGACAAACAAGATTCCAAGGTCATCAAGAACTTCCCAAGTGAGAGTCATCAATTGTCTTCAACAATTCCCCAGCACCCTTGTCACCAATTTCAATTATCTTCAGAATCTGTTGAGACATGACATACATATATCCACAAAGGTTATGTTTGTTTGCAAGACAGCCCATTATTTAAATGTTGAGCTACTAAACTCTTGGTACTAACTGAGAGTCTGTTACAGTGCCTGTGAAGTAGACAGACACATAACTCTGCTGTCCAATGAAATAACAAACTAAAATACAGAAGAAAAAAATGCTTGTTCCATCCTTAAAGCTACATTTCAAACAGGAATGCAGTAAACTGCACATACTAATCATTATGTCATATTCTTCCTTCTATGCTTCTATTGAGCTTACATTTGTCATATGAACATCTTGAAATACGAACATGCCATCCATACCCAAGCACTCTCTTCCTGAGAATGCTTACCCAAAGTGACCAATCACTTAAAAGCTGTTCTGTACTACAACTTAATCCATGCTGAGAGCTGGTTTCAGACTTCGCAAGCTCATTTCACCCACGACAGCTGCAGCCAGCAGTAACGGACTATAGAATATACTTACCAAGACAGCAATCCAACCCATTATGCACCAAGTCCCTCCACACACTGAACAGAAGAGATTGCCATTGAAAGGTCATTCACACATAAAACTGAAAGAATCCATTACAGTCCATCTAATCAGTCCTACAGATTGAAAATTCCTCTGACTACCTCCAGAACATTGCTCAACAAGAACCATTATAATCCCTCTGTCCAATCTGAAGAGTGAAGAATTCTACACATACCCAACTTTTACACTTAAACATTCTTTCTGCTAAAGATTTATTGAGTATCATCCAGATTTTTAAAACTAGTCATCTCCACTATATATACTAGCAGTTAGTTCCACATATTCACCAGCTTCTGCAGAAAATAGTTTAATCCTTTTGGTTAACTGTATAACAGACAGGGTACATGTGTGCAGAGTTACATATGTATCATATAAGGCTATATGTAACAGCATATTTTCTTCCTCAAAAGACTCAAATAATTTTTTTGATAATCCCAATGGGTCACTGATACCAGCTTTATTAAAATAAATCCAGGTTACTAAATTCATTTTAATTAATAAATGTTTAAATTCACCAGTGGTCATGGTGGAGTTTCCGCTCATGACCCTATATCATTTGCTCAACTCCCAGGATTGCTAGCCCAATAAGCTAGCTCAGTAAGTTAGCCACTCTGAAAGCTTAAGCAAAGCTCAAGGCAAAGTGCTTCTGAATTCAGAAATGCTGTGAAATTTCAAGGATGCATTAAGCACACCTCACAAGGGAGAATACAGATGACCCCCCGTTATGACTTTTCGGGAAATGGAAATATGCTCTCCCAAAATTCACAAATTACTACCCAAAAATTTGAGATGCGGAATAAAATTTGCTCTCACAGAATTTGTGCGAAGAAAAGTAAATAAATAAGAACCAATTTTGTTTTCAACTCACATTTCTTGATCAGGTAACTTGGCTTCACATTCCCTTCCCCTGTAATGCAGGGTTCACCTGTACACCCAGAGAGATACTTTGCTATCAGTGAAATACAGGGCAGCTGTTATTCGGTGTCATTGATCCTCTCACCACATGAGGCATCAAGTTACTGAATGGTGAAACATTTATTATTCAGATATTTGACTGATTCTACCATGTACCTTGTTTTCCTGTGGATCATAATGCTTTCATTTCAAGAAGTTTCTCTGAAACCCATCCATGTTAAATTCATCCTTAGAACACAATTTGTAAATGGAAACCACAGTTTCTGGGTATGGATAAATAATCTGGTGTTCAAAGCTTCAACCGGCATGCACATCTATTTTTGCTCATTTTTCTTGCTTTCTGGGTCTCCCAGTAGAAATCTTTCTTGGCTGTCTGGATAGTTTGATTAATTGACCTTTACTTGAATGTCACTTATTAGTCACTATACTGATCTGTCCAGATGCTCCAGGTAAGTCTGAATATGTAACACTTAGAACACATTTATCCTCTATCCCCATCTTTCAGTAGGGGTGAGAAGATTTGATTAAGTCACCCTAACTTAAGTTTTCCCCAAAAAGTGAACCTAGCTTCATTTTGGGTGTATGGTAATGCTAAGGGGAACAAGGAAACTGCCAGATTGTCACAGAAACCTATTTCATTCATTAAAATCCTTCAGGGAAGGTAATCAGCTGCTCTCATTTGGTCTGGCCCTGGTTCAGGGGCAATTAGGAATGGACAATAAAAGTTGACATTGCAAAGGTGATCAAGTTGTGGAAACAAAAAGCAAAGAGAATTTGGAGTGGAAAACATTTATATCAGTTAATCGTCACTTAATCTTCCCTATTAATTGTCCGTTTCCCAGTAGTTTAAAATCAGCTCATTATTCTACCAACCTTTCACCATTTTTCATTTTATTGCAGTGTTCCATTGATGTCTTAACATCCTTCATGTAAATATCCAGTTTCTCAGGCTATTGTTGTTTCAACCACATTCCTAACTTTTGCTGGTCCAATGACTTTCATGTGTCAATCAAATTAAGAATACTTCTAGGAACTTTATTAATCCTATATCCTTTGAGTGGGCAATGGAGGGATCCTCAAAGGCCAGGATAAATTCAGCAGAAAAAGCAAGCACATGCTCATTGGCACCCTTCACCCAGAGCCTCAGGCTAAGGTGCGCAAAGCTGCAGCTACATTGATTGTTCCCGAGAATGGGGAAACAGGGCACAGGGACCCTGGGTGAAGTGTTGCACTGATTGGCACAACATTTTCCCCATCCAGCATTTCTAGGTCATTCAACTTATCCAGATTTTGCAACGTATGATGAAGAAACAGGACTTACCATTTATCATGCCTTTTGCTGCTCATGGGCATCTGAGCAGTAACTTATAGAACTGAGGTATCCTCTTCAGTGCTGAACCCTGTAAAGGAGCAAGCAACAGAGTGAGAAAGCAACAGAGTGTCTCTTCAACGATCCAGATGGTACAAACTTAACTTACCTGCATGGAGTGTAAATTGGAACATTTAATTTTATATAGAATCATGTGAAATAAAGTAATGAACCAAATGGAGGTCTTAAGGGAGAAAGATAAAAGAGAGAAACTTAAAAAAATGTTTTAAATCTCAAACAACCCAGTTAAATTCTGAAATAAGAATCCACACTTTGAAAATAAAATTTTCAGTCAGTTGCTTGGCAGTAATTAAGATTTGTTACTACGTTGGAAGTACAACTGCACTTGAATTTATCAGTTCAAACTTCTTTTGGTGTGGTTAATGATATAGATTGTGTAATTACAACAATGTCATGCCCTCAGATGGCGTGCTGAGTAGGGTAAATCAGGGAGAATATTTGGATTGCTATGTACAGACTCCAGAATTGTTCTCCAATGTACTTTACAATAGCAGTCAGTATTGTTGGCCTCACCATTACCTGTGCCATGAAAACATCAGTCACTGAGCTCAGTAAGGGTCTGGATGATTGGTAGACCAGTTACTTTCATGTCTTTTTTGTTATCCTTTGATGAAAATAATTTTGTTGAAATAGTGCAAGGGAATCATGCTTGGCCAATATTTACCAAGATTATGACTATGTAACTTAAAGTAATTTTTTGCAGTGTTAAGGGACTTCGTGTAACCCATAAACTGAGAATACTGTGAGGTCCTCGTGAAGTATACAAGTTGTATCACAACTTAATAAGAGGCCCCTTTCTATGAAGAAGCCAAGTTATCAAAAAAAAGGAAATATATGCTTAAAAAGTTAAGCTGCAATTAACAAGCCCCTCTTTACATAAAATAGATCATAATCTTGGCATTCATTTTGAACACGGAACATTTGTGTCTCAAGACTGCTACCCTGCTTAAAAGAATATATGTATTGATCAACCTCATGACCTGCACACATTATTAAATATTGAGGTGAACGAAGGAAGGAACTTCACCACTGCAAAAATGATCCTATTTTAGTTGATCACCCACAGCAATGGCTGCAAATCACTCTCTGTAAAGTGTGGCGTTCTGCATCTGCCTTGGGTTTTGTCATTTGCTTGAGATGTAGGAGCCCTTTAAACCAGCATCAATGAGAAACAGATCATCAAATTACCAACCTGAGTGCCATAAAGTAGTCTGAAAGTCAGCCATGTTATGTCAACGCAAGTCTTCCTTCCTTTTTCATACTTGCTGAAGCTGTACATTCTAAATTACATTCCCTACCCCTATAGATTTATAGGACCACAAGATACTGGCTTGGAGAGAACCAACACATTCTTTCACCACAGACACATACATCGCTAATACATTGGTGTGGAAGACCCACTGGGCATATTTTAAAATCTATGATGATTCAAAAGTTGCCAGAATGTTTGTTGAAGGTCAATTCACGCTGACCAGATGTGCAGGGATGTAATATTGGTACTGTCACACATTAAACACCCCACTCAATTTTCTACTCCATTAGTCATGTTTTCTGGGGAACTTGTCCCATTAAAACATGCACCTTCTGGTGTAGGGATTTGAATAGTGTAAGGAAAAGATAAATTTACCGAGTTACTGACATACACGTTTACTTCTACTGCTTTGCATTTACTGTATTTTTGTGCTGCATTGTTCCATTCACTAAAATCAGCCAGGAGATAACTATCAGAGCTCTGACCCGGCAGTGATCTTGACTCTGCACTACATTTACAAAATTAAATCCTTGTTTTTAAATGATTCCAAAGATTATGCTTTCCTTCAGGGAACAAGTAACAATAATCTCTGAGACAAAGGCAGAGCAATGAAAGGAGTTGCAGCAAAATACCTGTGAGGGGTGAGGTGGCATAATGCTTAAAATTACCAGATTGTTAATCCCACTATAGCAGGTAGAGAATTTAAATTTGAGTGTTTAAATGCAACTGGAATACTTGCTAACTATCAAAGCAGCAGATTACCATGAAAATCTATTTGATACCCTCAGAGAAAGAAGACTGCCATCACTGCCTGGCCAGTGCATGACTGCAGACCCACCATTGCAGTGACTCTTCACTCAAGTGGCATTGCAAGCAACTCAGCTTGAGCTTTTTGGAAAGGATACTAAATGCTGGCCTTGTCAGTAGCCTTCCTGTAAATCAATAATAAAAAAAACATCTTACAAGTTGTGCTGCTCAGGTTAAAAACAAATGGAGAGTCAGTGTCACCAACTGGAATCATTTATCAGTTCTTTCAGAAGTCAAATTAAAACTATCTCAAAGAATATTGTTTATCGGCTTTTTTTTATTAACACTTCAATAAATAATAATGTCAATTGCCTATATCTGCAATGATGCACTCAGTCATTCAATCAAAATTAAACCAAAAGGCCCACAAACCTTAACATACAGTTTTTTTTCTCTCCAAATTGGAGCAGCTGAATGAAAATTCCAATCCAAAGTACTTTTTTAACCCCTTTAATCATTTAACTTGGAATCCAAAAGTGCTTCAGTATTTGTAAAACTCTGCAAACTGATCTTAGAAAAATAAGCGGAGTCCAGATGCAGTGAAAAGATGGCAGTCATTATCAGCACTCCCTTGTAAAACTAAATCTATAAATTAGCCATTTGCTGCTTTTGACTAATCAGTAGCCCTGCTATAACACATCCCAGTAAAAGCAGTGTCAATTTTCCAGTGGAGGATCATTGGTTTTACTTGTGCAATTCATTAACAAGATAATCATTGCAGAAAAATCCAGACTTCTGCTCTCAGTGGTAAAAAAAACAAAGCAGGTTGGAATATTAGGCAGCCAGTCCAGGTTTGCTGCCTGGAAATACATATCTTGCTGGCAGTGTTTAACGTGCTACATTCTAGGATCAACTTTGTAAACTCTGTCTCCAAAATTCACTCCAGTAACTTTAATCTTGAAGCTTAAAAATGCTGTTCAAAGTGAGAGTGTATCTCTGTGTGCGCACAATTCAACACTGCCGACCAGGCGAGGACTGCTGGTCGTATTCTTTTCACTCTCATCCTGCTGATGTTGAGTTCCAGTACATTTCCTGCTTTTGTATTAATTTGCTTCTCCATCATGTACCTCGTCTAACAATGCACATAATTGTTCATTGCCTTCCCTGAACCTACCATGTGAAAAAACCTTTAATGAAACGATAGAATTAACAGTTTCATCATCCATGAGGTTTGAAGCAATGACTTTTATTATTTCTTTTTTAGGACAGCCAATAAAGTACAATAGAAATATGAACTATTAATGAGGGATGGCTCCTAGTAGAATTGAGAAAATAATATGCCTTGAGTCATTACACATAGATCCCTTTTTATACAACTCTCTGTTAGGACACAATGCATGCTAACATGAACCTTTGACCACATGACAATGCGTACACTGTATTTTCCATTATTTATTTTGTGCTCTCTGCGATGAAATCTTTTTATCCCTAAACTCCGTACACAAAGACTTTTGAAGCATCTTTAAAGCTTATTTTATCTCTACTTTTGATGGATGGTTATCAACTTGAAACATTATGTCTGTTTCTCTCTGTGCAGATGCTGCCTGGTCTTCTGCGTACTTCCAGGATTTTTTCCCCTTCCAAAGGTTTACCTAGTTTGATTTGTGATGCTAATCCTTTTATTTCTACTTTCCCGCCTTTCCTTTGGGGAAATGTTTTAATCCACACACTGGCTTAATTCTGCAGAAGTATTGGGAGTTCAGGCTACGGTAATCTTTATCCTTACTCATGTACTGGGATAGTCACAACACTTGTTATATAGTTTAATATTATTACTTCTCAAACACAACTGTTGTAAATACCTACATTGAAAACGTTATGATAATCTTCATTAAATCATTTGCTCAGTTGTCCTTTCCCTTCCCTTACAGTGATTGTCAAAGGCGGATCATCAAGTGAGGCAGAATCCGGTGCAGACTCTACCTTATCTTCCGTGACAACTGTCTTATCCTTAGATTTAACAGCTTATTGGTAAGAGGATCATTTGTTGGATTTCCAACTCTCCCACATCCTGCCAGAGCAGAAAGATGAGGCAGAGAAAGTTCCTGGTCACTTTGATAAAATCCAGTATGAAGTTTCAAATTTAATTAGATAGCTCTTTCAAAGAGCTGGCACTGGAAGATGAGGTGAATGGCGTCATTCATGCTATTGACTTAAGCTTCAATTTGATGCACTGGGAGTAGACTGATTGAATGCTGGGCTGAGAGAGGATAGTCCGTGCAGGAGTGCAAAACCTGGCATTTCTTCCTGTGCTTGAACATTTCAACTACATCTCAGCATGCTGTGATGAAAGTTACATGGCACAAGATCACTCAAGAGCCTTATATGGCTGAATCTTTTAAATAGTAGTGTGCAATCTACTTTTAACATGAACCAACATTTTCCAAATTGCCCATTAATATGAATTGAAATATCTAAAACGGAATGCTTAAATGCATTGAAAATGAATTAACTGATCAGGATTGGTTCATTTTCAGTTTTTGTATAATTCAGAATATCGATCCAAATTACAATCCAACCAGTAAAAAACACTTCAATTGAATTTGACACATTACCAGCATTGGATACCTGGAAGCACTGGTTCTTTTTCACTTGAGTGACCTTCGGAATTGGATAAAGATCAGCCAGAGGCTTGAAAGCTTATCTGAATGGAAATATAAGATGCTGACAATTGTTGAGAAGTTCAGATAACTTGAACTTCCTTGAAAATTCTTCCAGATCCCTATCAGAATCCCACCATGGCGTGTTTCCCTGATGCCTGGATTTTCCTACTTGGAGAACTCCAATTCACACACTGTCTTGGGAATAAACTGATGGTCCTTTATTGTAGCTGGTTCAAAAAATAAGATATCCTTACCCGATAGTACTGTGGGAGTAACGACATGGAAGAACAATTGAAGTTTGATAAAGTGGATCAATCCTAAATTTTATGGGATAATTTGAAATGAGCTCTAAATTCTGCTCTTGTCAGCATTATCCACATCCCTTAAAATGAATAAATAAAGATTAAATCTAGTCCAAAGATCAGGTGAGAATGCTGACTTACAATTCTGTCAACCATTCTTTTCATTTATCTGTTTCCATTATAAATCCAAAATGGTATGTATAATTGTTCGTTATGTGGTTTAAATAAATGAAGTTCCTAATAATATTTCTAATCATTTAAATGTGTTTGGATGCTTTAGGTGTTTTTTACATTGAAACAATAATCATTTTTGATAAATATTCTTTGAATGTTTTGGACTGTCAAACCTAAATTTTTACTTTCTGTTCTGAATATACTCAGGGACTGAGCCTCCACAGCTCTCTTAGGTAGAGAATTCTAAAGCTTCAGCAAGCTCTGGGTGAAAAAAATTCATTTCATGTCTCTCTGAATGGCTGACCTCTTATTTGGAGACTGTCAATCTTGGTTCTGGACACTCCAGCTAAAGAAGATATTGTCCCTCTATCTATCCCATTGTGTATGCATCAGAGAGGGCAGGTCCAGTCTGCTAAATCTCTCCTCATTTCACAAACTTGCCAGGAATCAGTCATTCAGAAATATTCCTGAAATAGAAGTCTGTACTTTTTTCTAAATGTTGGCATCAAACACAGTGGTCACTGGCAGTAAGTTCTTATCTGGTTAATACCACACTGCTGTTCTGAAGAGCTTGCTGTTCACATACTGGCTGCTGTGTTTCCTGATTTACATTGGTGATTACATTTAAAGAGGTACTTTGGGATGCCCTGATGTAATGAAAGGTGCTGTAGTAATGTGAGATGTTTGTTCTTAATATATTCTTAATGTAATCTGCTTAATATATTAATTTATGTACTGCAATTTACCCAACATATATTGAATTTTACCTGTCCATTGTTCTGGCTTAAATATTTCATTTAATTCATCTTCAAGTTCTCCAAGCTCCCTCTCTTGATTCAACAAATCCCTCCTTCCATCTCCAACAGGTCACACAGATTGCAAAGATCTTCTGAGCTAGATCATTAATTTAGATTAGAATCAACAGGGGTACAAACATTGACCCCTGAAACATGGTATTACCTAATTTATCCTATATTGGCAGACCTCTATCTCATATTTGTCAATGTCTGGCTTTTACATTGAATCTCCACTCTTAAACATAAAGCAGTACACTTTTGTTCAAAACTCCAATGTTATCTCTACTTTTCTGCATTGCATTTGAAGCATTATTTTTTCCCTATTTAATATTCAAATCATCTAAATTACTTCACTCAGAATGAGCATTCTAATATGCCAGATGTATCTGGCACCAACAGATTTCTTCCTCTGAAATACTGCATGTTCAATATACACAAGTGTTGTTCTGAACTCATACGTTCTTTGCATTTTCAATGGAGTGTCCCCCTGATCTCCTGCAAGAACTTTGACTGATGGTTGGCACAATCTCAGAAACAAACAGATCTTTTAACTGCTCTGCTGATCTTCCACCAAATTTATGGTAAGACTGCCACAGAGTTTCAGCGCTACATTTTTTATAAGGATATTACAGAAAGGCTTGCACTTCTATAGTGATTTACACAATCTCAGATCAACCCAAAGTACAGCAAATGAAATATTTTTGAAATATAGTTTCAACTGTAAAATGACAGTCAATTTTTATCAAAGTAAGTATATTGACTTTTTTTGTGGGGTTGATTGAAGGATAAACTGTGGCTGATTCTTCACCACTCTTCTTCAAAATTCCATCATAGGATCTCTGGTATCCACCCAAGGGTCTTTTAGCTGACGTCCTATTCAAAAGTCAGCAGCTCCAACACCACCTCATCAGAATTGACAATGAAGCTTCACGATGAACTTTTCTGCTCAAATGTTTGAAATGCAAATTAAAAGGCAAGTATCACAGAGGTGGACAAGAAAGATCTAATACTTGTCCAAGTACTTCAGAAACAAATGAGCTGCATTGGATTGCATGTGCTTGGTTCAGCCCATTGCCCAGACTTACCACCTGAAGCTCTCCCCATGCCCAGATTAAGCTCATATGGAAGTATGGATCCAGTCAAGCTTTATTCCAGAGTCAGGCTGGGGAAGGGAATTTCCAGTGAGATAGGCTCTCTGCCTCCATCCCAGGATATTGTGGGTGTGGACAGGGATTCCAGTTAGGGTGATGAGGGGTTGGGTGTGGTGGAAAGCAGATAAGATGAATTGGCCCAAAGAGAAGGGGAACTGAATCAATGAGAAATGCAGGAAGATACCTGGTTTAAGATGGAACAATTATTAGTAAAGGTTAAATGTTTGGGATGCTTTTCTCTAGAAAAGTGAAAACTGAGGGGTAACTTGATGGATGTGTTTTAGATTATGAAGGAGTTTGTTAGGATAGACGAGAAAATATTGCACTTGTGGGGGAGTTCAAACCGGAGGCGAGAGAGCCACTAATCAATCGATTAAGGAATTCAAGAAAAACTTTAACTGGGGAGCAGTGAGAACAGGGAATTTATAACTGCATGGAGTGCCAAGGTCAATAAAAGTGATGCATGTAATTGGGATCTCGCTAAATACTTGAGGGAGAAAAGAAACAAAAATAGTTATGTTGAAAAGTTAAATAATTTCAGGTGGGAGGAAGCTTCTGTGGAAGATAAACATTGGCATTGATCCATTGGCCAACAAGTCCTGAAACTGCTGCAAAATTATTAATTTTGCAAACTGACTATAATATTGTTGACGTGCAGACGACTCCTCCAAATGCTGTGCCTCATTTCAGTGTATTCACAAAGGAACCATTAGCAAACTACTGCATATCTTTTCAGATAATATTTTCAGCCAAAATTCTGTTGAGGAATACTTCCAAGGAAAATGTTGCAAATCTATTTGTAACTTTACAGGCTTAATGCTGACATGGTGTTTCAGTCATAATTTATGTTCAGGGTTTTGCAACCACTGCTACTGTCCTGGAAAACTGGTTTGAAGATAAATGTAGCTTTTATACTTACCACACGACTGGGACACAGGATCTCCCCGGGGCACTTAGTAGAACAATTGCATGGTTGTTGCCTCCTGCCATGCAAGAGTTTTATTGTGTCGTGAATATAATAAAGTCAATTGGCTGGAAATTGGATTGCACCTATATTTGGTATGTTAAAATGTGACACCCAAATGAGGTCCCCTCACTAAAAAGGCAAACTTGCTCAAAAACACATTTGAAACAGTTCTGCAAGCACTGAAAATAAGACTTGTGTTGATCCCGATGGGATCAGTCACAAATGCTGGCACTGTGCTCCACGATGACGGGAACCATGTATCAACCCTTAAAGGCACACCAGCAGACACACACAGTGACTGTCTTGAATAAGACAGTAGGCCACTGGAGAGAGGGTTAGAGCACCAAGAATTGGTGAAAAAGTCAAGAAGGAGGTCTTGTGCACGGAGATGAAGGGAGATTAGGAGCCGGGTAGCAGGTGGTTAGAGTATAGGACTGAGAATCCTCAAGGAATGGATATTTGTTGCAAAAATTGTTTGTTAAGAACGCCACCATTAATACGGTTCTCAAACAAACCCACTTATTTAGAAACACGCACCATTAGTCACCACTTCCTCCCCCATTCTTAGCTCACCATTGACTTTCTCATTGCAGCCTCACTCAAAGGTAAAGCTTCCACTGGTGCAAGAATGAAAAGCTTCCCCAATGTGCTTCAGAAACTCCATTCAGGCAGAGGGTAGGGCACCCACATGGGAAGGAGGTCTCTCAGGAGTTCAGTGCCTCTCCATGCCAGATGAGACAATCCTTCTCCTTATGGGCAGAGAGGCACAGAGCTCAAAACCACCTCAAGAGAACAGGCTATATGAAATTTGCTGGATACGCTCTCCAAGAATGTTTCATTGTGATGGCTGCTTTTGATCTGATTGACAGGAAACATCCTCATTACCATCTATTCTGTGGCATCACCATAAGAATACACAAAACAGCAAGAAAAGGAGCGGATGTGTACTGATTGACGCCTCAGGCCTGTCCATTCAATATGATCTGTCCCAGACTTCCACACCTCTTTTGTGTCAGTTCTGCACAGTTCTCAATTCCCAAATTTTTCAATAAATTATTAAGATTTAAGATTAAGATTTCTTTATTAGTCACATGTACATTGAAGCACATAGTGAAATGCACTTTGCGTAGAATGTTCTGGGGGCAGCCTGCAAGTATCGCCACACTTCCGGCGCCAACTTATCATGCCCACAACTTCCTAACTTGTATGTCTTTGGAATGTGGGAGGAAACCGGAGCACGCAGAGGTAACCCACACAGACACGGGGAGAACGTACAAACTCCTTACAGACAGTGGTGGGAATTGAACCCGGGTCGCTGGCACTGCAGTAGTGTTACGCTAACTGCTACACTACTGTGCCCTCCTCTAAGTATATCCATTGTCCAAGCTTCCACAACCCTCTAGGGGAAGAGAATTCCAGAGATTCAGCTCCCTCTGTGATTAGAAATTCCTATGCTCCTCAGTGTTAAATGACTGTCCCCTTATCTTATAACCATGTTCCATCCTTTGAGACTCTCCCTCTCGTTGAATCAACTCAACATCTACCCTGTCATACACTTTATGTGTTTTTATAATCTTACCCTTCATTTTTCTGTACTCGGAGGAATACAGATCTAACTTTTTTAGCCATTAGTCATAGGACAAACCTCTCCTCTGAAGAATTAGCCTCGTGAGTCTCTTTTGGATTGCATCCAATGCTAATATATCCATTCTTAAAAGTGTTTTGGGCGAGGTCTACAAATATATGTTCTTATTTTTTTCTTTGTAGGGTATCAGGAGACACTTCTTGTTTTCCCCTCCACATAACATTCTCACTTTGAGCAGGATGGAAGCCTGAAAGGACAGAGGAGCAGATGGATGATCATAATGATGATGATGACGATGGTGATGTTGGTGATGGTGATGTTGGTGTTGGTGATGGTGATGTTAGTGATGGTGATGTTGGTGTTGGCGATGGTGGTGTTGGCGATGGTGGTGATGGTGATGTTGGTGTTGGTGATGGTGATGTTGGTGTTGGTGATGGTGATGTTGATGTTGGCGATGGTGATGTTGGTAATTTTGGTGATGGTGATGTTGGTGATGTTGGTGATGTTGGTGTTGATGATGGTGATGTTGGTGTTCATGATGGTGATGTTGATGTTGGCGATGGTGATGTTGGTAATTTTGGTGATGGTGATGTTGGTGATGTTGGTGTTGATGATGGTGATGTTGGTGTTGGCGATGTTGGCAATGTTGGTGATGGTGATGTTGGTGTTGGTGATGGTGATGTTGGTAATGGTGATGTTGGTGTTGGTAATGTTGGTGATGGTGATGTTGGTGATGGTGATGTTGGTGTTGGTATTGGTGATATTGGTGTTGGTGATGGTGATGTTGGTGATGGTGATGCTGGTGTTGGCGATGGTGATGTTGGTAATGTTGGTGATGGTAATGTTGGTGATGGTGATGGTGATGTTAGTGTTGGCAATGGCGACATTGGCGATGTTGGTAATGTTGGTGATGGTGATGTTGGTGTTGGCGATGGTGATGTTGGCCTTGGTGATGTTGGTAATTTTGGTGATGGTGATGTTGGTGTTGGTGATGGTGATGTCGGTGATGGTGATGTCAGTGTTGGTGATGGTGATGTTGGTGATGGTGATGGTGTTGGTGATGGTGATGTTGGTAATGTTGGTGATGGTGACATCAGTGATGGTGATGTCGGTGTTGGTGATGGCGATGTTGGTGATGGCGATGTTGGTGATGGTGATGTTGGTGTTGGTGATGGCGATGTTGGTGATGGTGATGTTGGTGTTGGTGATGGTGATGTTGGTAATGTTGGTGATTGTGATGTTGGTGTTGGCGATGGTGATGTTGGTGATGGTGATGGTGTTGGTGATGGTGATGTTGGTAATGTTGGTGATGGTGACATCAGTGATGGTGATGTCGGTGTTGGTGATGGCGATGTTGGTGATGGTGATGTTGGTGTTGGTGATGGCGATGTTGGTGATGGTGATGGTGATGGTGATGTTAGTGTTGGCAATGGCGATGTTGGCGATGTTGGTAATGGTGATGGTGATGTTGGTGTTGGCGATGGTGATGTTGGCCTTGGTGATGTTGGTAATTTTGGTGATGGTGATGTTGGTAATTTTGGTGATGGTGATGTTGGTGTTGGTGATGGTGATGTTGGTAATGTTGGTGATGGTGACGTCGGTGATGGTGATGTCAGTGTTGGTGATGGTGATGTTGGTGATGGTGATGTTGGTGTTGGTGATGGTGATGTTGGTAATGTTGGTGATGGTGACGTCGGTGATGGTGATGTCGGTGTTGGTGATGGTGATGTTGGTGTTGGTGATGGTGATGTTGGTAATGTTGGTGATGGTGATGTTGGTGTTGGCGATGGTGATGTGGGTGATGGTGATGTTGGTAATGTTGGTGATTGTGATGTTGGTGTTGGCGATGGTGATGTTGGTGTTGGTAATGTTGGTGATGGTGATGTTAGTGTTGGTGATGTTGGTGTTGGTGATGTTGGTAATGGTGTTGGTGATGTTGGTGATGGTGATATTGGCGATGGTGATGGTGATGTTGGTGTTGGCGATGGTGATGTTGGTGTTGGTGTTGGCGATGGTGATGTTAGTGATGGTGATGTTGGTGTTGGTGTTGGTGATGGTGATGTTGGCGTTGGCGATGGTGATGTTGGTGTTGGTGTTGGCGATGGTGATGTTGGCGATGGTGATGTTGGTGTTGGTGATGTTGGTGATGGTGATGGTGATGTTGGTAATGTTGACAATGGTGGTGATGGTGATGTTGGTGAATTTGGTGATGGTGATGTTGGTAATGTTGGTAATGTTGGTAATGTTGGCGATGGTGGTGATGTTGGTATTGGCGATAATGATGTTGGTGTTGGTGATGGTGATGTTGGTGATGTTGGCGATGGTGGTGATGGTGATGTTGGTGAATTTGGTGATGGTGATGTTGGTGATGGCGATGAATAATGCTGTGCATCATTCAACATGACAAATTAGGTTACAGGATGCCTGATCTAGGAAGATATACCCAGCACCAGTGATTTCCAGTCTGACAAAAGACATTGGGAAAATGGTATAGGGAATCAGCAGGTAACAGTGAGCACACAAGTGTAATTCACCAGAGGAATCAGAATACTTTCATGACAAGGCTGATGTAGTTGCACAACCAGATATTTAGAAAGCTGCCCTGACTGAGCACAGGAGCTAACAAGAATTATGGCAAGGTAACTCTCTGAGCTCTACCAGGAGGTTTTGTGGAGACAGGGACCATTGACATCCTCTCTGAAGACAATGAGCACTTTGTTGCAAGAGATTAGTGGCAATCTCATCACACTCCACCTAAAGATACTGGTGAATTGTGGTGTGCAGGCACAGATTGAGGTCACCTAAATTCTTACCGACTTTATGCAGTTATAAAATCTCACAGCTGGACGTCTAGTCTGTGGGAGTAGTCTGAAACTCCAAAACCAAGTGAGAGCAGATTGGCATCCTTGCTGAGCAGAAATTTGCCCTCAGTGAGCACAGAGTTTATACCCATGAGCAGACCACATTTCCCCATGAACAGAGAGATGCTAAACATCAGCAGCAAGCTGTTCTCCATGCAAGCTAAGCAGATGGCTCTCATTCATGAGCAGGGAAATGCTATGTGTGAACTGATCACTCTCCTAGGTGAAGCAGAGAAACAGGCCGTGGTGACTCCTTCCTTTTCTGCAGGACCATGACCAGAGTCTTGTTGAGATAACACAGCACATTGATGTCAAAGGGGAGAAGACAGTTTGAACCTCAGATTCAGGATTTATCATCTTTGCCTCTGAAAGTTGAAATAGTGGCAGTGTTGGTTGGATGCCAGCAGATTGTTCCACCAATGTCCACTCAATTGCCAGAGAAATTGATGTCCCTTCTGGTTAGGTTGCCAATCTATTGTGACCTTTTATCAGGGGACTCAGATGAATGGAGAAGGAGATTGAGAGACTGAGGGAGTGTAAAGAAAAGGAGATTGAGAGGTCCGGGGTCCAGGGAAGGTAAAGAATGAGAGAGAGATTGAGAGTTTGAGGAAGTGCAAAGAATGGGAGATAGAGAGGCTGATGGACTACAAAAACAGGAGACAGAGAGATTGGAGGTGTGTAAAGAGTGAGAGATCGAGAAGCTGAGCAGACACAAGAGACTGCAGATGCTGGAATCTGGAGCAATTAACAATCTGCTGGAGAATGGGTTGAGCAGCATCTGAGGGAGAGTTGATGCAGGGTTTTGACCGGAAACATTGACAATTTCTTTCCTCCCATGGAGGCTGTCTAAGCAGGTTGGTGATTGGTGGATACTTCTTCAGAGTCTCTTCTGATTGGTCAAGAGATTTAAATAAGGGGTCATTCGGGCAGTTAAAGAATGCACCATTAAAATAATTAAATTTAAATGAATTAGTTATATAGAATAGAAATAGCTGGGCAGGCAATGTCTTGCCTGCAACTGCTGGGAACTAGTGGACACCATTGTACTTCATGGTGACCATACCTGAGCAAACATTAGCTGCTTGATCAGCTTTGGTGCAAATTTCATGAGCTGGAGTGAGGGTTCAGACATTACCTCACATTGGGGAGGGAGATAGTCACCCAGTCATTCTGTTCCAGGAGGCAGTCACACACTTTAGATTAATTACCCAACCCCAGTGGTCTGGGACTGAAAGGTGCGACTGATAGAGGGATGCAGCTGTTAGCTCTGGAGGATCCTTGGCCCTTACCACTGTCTAACAGATATAAGGTTCTTGCTTCCTGTTTGAAGAGGGTGGGAACTGCAGAATGGATACCCAGACTGCTCTTGGGGCAGCACAGTGGTGCAGCTACTGGAGCTGCTGCCTCATAGCTTCAGAGACCCAGGTTCAATCCTGATCTCCAGTGCTGTCTGTGTGGAGATTGCGAATTTTCCCTGTGACTATGTGGGTTTCCTCTGGATGTTTTCTCACCCACATCCCCAAAAACTGCTGGTTGATAGGTTAATTGGCCTCTGGCGATTGCCCCTAGTGCAGGTAAGTGGTAAAATCTGGGGAATGGGGAGAGTTAGTGGTTTTGTGGGGAGAATAAAATGAAATTATTCATTTAACTGGGTGTCTCATGATTCATGTGGACTGAAGGGCCTGTTTCTGTGCTGTCTGACTCCACAATTCTATGAACATCATGGCACAGCAGGCTGCTCACGTGACAGGGAGAAATGTAGTCATAGGAGACAGCAGAGTTAGGGGAGGAGACACAGTTCTTTGCCACAAAAGCAGAAAGTCCCGAAGGCTTTGTTGCCTGCTAGGTGCCAGGGTTAAAGGTATCTCCTCTGAGCTGGAGAGGAACTTAGACTGGGAGGGGGAGAATCGAGTTGTCATGGTCCGGCTAAGACAAGGAGAAATAGGTTCTGATTCACAGGGCACTGGGAAAGAGAGCTGTTCTGCTGCGACCTTCTTCATCTGAACCATGCTGGAAGCAGTGTCACAGCGTAACGAGGGTCACAGATGGGCTTTAAATTAATTCAGGGTGGGCGGGGAGGTTGAATGATGTGAAGTTTAATTAATAAGAGCGAAATGAGAGAGCAATGGTTACGCAATGGGTGAATGAAAATCAAAGTGTGACAATGAAGGGGCATAAAATATACATAAAAGTTTTTCAACAGTAATTGGAAGTGGAGTGAGAAAAAGTTTTGAAAAGTCAAAACTCAAGGATCTTTATTTGAACACATGAAGCACCTGTAACAAGATGGATGAGTTGATGGCACAAACAGAAATAAATGATTTATTAGCTATTATAGAAGTGTGGTTGCAAAGTAATCAGGGTGGGCAGCTCAATATTCCAGGTTATTCGACACTCCAAAAGAATAGGCAAAAAGGAAAAAGGTGAGTTGAGGGGCTGAATGGTTAATCAAGAAATATATCAGATATGGATACAATGGGTTGTATTGTGGAATCAGTTTAGGTAGAAATTATGAGGGTATAAAATTATGAGGGGCATAGATAGGGTGAACAAGCAATATCTTTTTCCCATTATTGAGCGATCCGATACCAGAGGGCATGCATTTAAGGTGAGAGGGGGTAGGTTCAGAACAGACATGAGGAGTACGTTTTTTTTTACTGAGAGAGTGGTGGATGCCTGGAATGCGTTGCCTGATTAGGTGATGGAGGCAAATTCATTGGGGGCTTTTAAGAGAGGCTTGGATGAGCACAGGAATGAGAGGAAAATAGAGGGATATGGGCATTCTGTAGGTAGGAAGGAATAGCTATGTTGGCACAACATTGTGGGCCGAAGGGCCTGTTCTGTGCTGTACTGTTCTATGTTCTATGTTCTAAATAAGCAACATCAGGTAAAGAAGACACAGATAGGAATGATCTGTGGGCTCCTGAAGTGTTGCCTCACTGTAGAACAAAGCAAAAATGGGGAAATATCAAAAATGTATAAGAAGAAAACTGCAATTACCATAGGCAATGTTAATCTGCATATTGATTGGATTAATGAAACTGCCAAGGGAACCATGGAAGAAGAACGTGTGGAGTGCATCTGGGATTGCTGCTGAGAGCAATACCTAATGGAACCTTCAGGAAACAGCCATTTTAGATGTGATCATGTGCAATATGCTTGGTTTAATAAGAGATCATTAATTAAGGATTCTCCAGGGAGTCGTGATCACAACACGGTAGAATTCCAGGTACAGTTTCAGGGCGAACACCTCAGGTCCAAAACCCGTGTTCTTAATTCAAATAAAGGCAATTACAAAGGAAGTATTGTATTGAGTGGATTGGGAAAATAGGTTAAATCAAAGCTCAGTGGATAAGCAGTGGCAATCAGTATCAGAAAGAAGAACTTGGTGAGAAAGATAAACCATCTGTGGTCAACAAAAGAGGTCAAGGAAAGTAGTAGATGAAAAACTAGAGTATACAATGTGGCAAAGCTGGTGAAATACAAGAGGACTAGGACGTTTTCAGGAACGAACAGCAGAGGATTAAGAAGGTAATGAGGAGGGATGAATTAATTATAAGAGTAAACTGGTAAGTAATATCAAAACAACATCCAGATATTCCATGGAAAAGGAAGACTGCAGCTAAGGTAAGTGCTTGAGAGTGAGACTGGAAAATTAATATTGGGAAGCAAGGAAATGGCAAGTAAGTTATTTGCTTCATCTTCATTTCAATGGAAATATCAAAAAGAAATAAATAACCAGAAATCATATTGCACCTTCAGCAAACTCGGAAACTCCCAACACACAATGCAGCCAAAGGAATATTCTTTAATGTTCCACACTGTTGGAAAAGCAGCAGACAACCTACACACAGCAATCTCTCACAAACAGCAAGATAAACAAACAGCTTGTAGATTTTAGCAATAAAAAATGAAAATGCTGGAAACACTCAGCAGGTTAGTTATCATCTGTTTCAGATTGAAGACTCTTCCGAACCGGTAATGAGAGAAAACAAATTAGTTTCAAGTTGCAGAGATGGTGGAGGAATGATGCATAGGACAAAGGGACTCTTTCTGATAGGGTGAGGCCTGGGGTTCAGCTATTGATGATGTTATCTGGTTGATGGGCAAATGACAAAGTTAGAGAAAGAGAACGCAAATAAAGGAAAATTAAAACTGCAAAATGTGGAGCTGTAGGAAATGCTCAGTAAGTCAGGCTGTGAAAATGGAGAGAGAAACACTGAGCCATTACTACAGATGGATAACAGACTGGTTCTGATACAAAGAGAGAAAGTGAGTTTCCTGAAGTTGTTGAACTCATGACTGAGCCTGAAAGTCTGGTGTGTCCAGATGAAAGATGAGATACTGTTCCTCAAGCTTATGCTATGCCTTGCCATAACAGTGTCGGAAGCCACAGACAGATAGATCAGAGTGAAGAATTAAAGAGACAGGAACAGAAAGCTCAGGGTCGCCCCTGCTGACAGAATAAAAGTGCTCCGTAAAGCAATCACCCAATCTGTGTTTGGTTTCTCTGTTACGGACTCAGTGAAAGTCCCTTTAAGATAGAGAGTGTGTGTGTATGTGTGTGTGGGGCGTGCTTACGTCAATAGAAGATAAAGGACGTAATGACGTTGTTGAAGAAGAAGAAGAAGAGAGAGAGAGAAGGGAGAGAGACACCAGCCTGCTTGTTTTCTCTATCGATGGATGAGAAACAATAACTGTGTTTACCACTGAAATCCATGTATGGAAGTTGGAAGTAATCCGGTGGAGTTCACTTTGTTGCTGACCTGTAGAAGGAAACAGGTATTTGTGAGTGGACGATCACGGTTCGGATGCTTTTCGGGGTGAGGAAGTCACTACCGAGTAAACACTGAAGTGTCGTTTGGGTTTCATCGTGGAACATTTGGATTTCGTATGTACTCTCTCTATGTTTTTCTACATCTACATCTTATCTTCAGACAACGGTGGTTGTTGAAGAAGCCCTTGCTCATGTTTCACCTTATGGCTTGCGGAACTGAACTTTAAGAACCATTCAGGAACTGGGAGTTTTGGACTTTGTCACACACACACACGAAGAGTTTAGTTTTGGGGTTAACGTTCGAGGTTTAACATTTTTGAATTCTAACATACTAACATTTTTACTTTTATTTTACGTATTATCATAAGTAGTGATTAATAAAATAGTTTTTAACACTGAATCATGCTCAGTGTGTTTCTTTTGTTGCTGGTTTGTGACATCTCTAATTGACAGGAGACTGTATTGTGAGCACTGAATGATTACACGAGATTGCAAGAAGTGCAAATGAATGTATGCTTCATCTGGAAGGACAATTTGGGTTCCTGGATGTTGGGAAAGAAAGAGGTAAAAAGGCTGGGTAGCAGAGTGGTGCAGCTGGGAGAGCTGTGGCCCCACAGATCCATTGACCCAGGTTTGATCTTCAATGCTGTCTCTGTGGTGCTGTCTCTGTGGAGCTTGCATGTTCTCTCTGTGCCTGCATGGGTTTCCTCCAAGTGTTCCAGTTTCCTCTTATATCCCAAAGATGTGTGGGTTGGTAGGTTAATTGGCCACTGTAAATTGCTCCTAGTGAGTGGTAGAATCTGGGGTTAGTTGATGGGAATGTTGGGAGAATAAAATGAGATTAATGTAGGTTTTGTGTAAATGGGTGCATGATTGTCAGCATGGACTTGGTTGGCTGAAGGATTTGTTTTGTGCTGCATGACTCTATAATTGGTGTTGAATCTCATGTGATTGCATGGACAGGTGCCATGACAAGGGGAGTAGATTTAATGATGTCTGGTGAGGGATGAATATTGGTTTTGAAGGATAGCTCTCCTTTAAAACAGTGCAGCAAAACCTTCTGTATCCTCCTGAAAGGAAAGATGGGGCCTCATTCAAAATCTCATCTGAATGAAGGTACTTCTCACAGTGCAGTGGTCCCCTTCAGATTGTCCATCTGGATTTTGTGTACAGCACCTTTGTTAGGTTGGGGCCGCTGTTTATCAATTACTGCTCGATGTTCAACATCATCATTCCCTCAGTACTAATAACCAAGCTTCAAAACCTGGGCCTCTGTATCTCCCTCTGCAACTGGATCCTCTATTTCCTCATTGGGAGACCACAGTCAGTGCAGATCGGCAACAACATCTCCTCCTCACTGACTATCAACACAGGTGCACCTCAAAGATGCGTGCTTAGCCCACCGTTCTGCTCTCTACACTCAAGACTACGTGGCTAAGCACAGCCGAAACACCATCTATAAATTCACCGATGACACCACTGTTGTTGGTAGAATCTCAGATGGTGATGAGAAGGCTTGCAGGAGTGAGGTAGATCGGCTGGTTGAGTGGTTTTGCAACAACAACCTCACACTCAATGTCACCAAGACCAAGGGACTGATTGTGGACTTCAGGAAGGAGAGATTTGGGAGAACACACACCAGTCCTCATTGAGGGGTCAGCGGTGAAAAGGATGAGCAGCTTCAAGTTCCAGGGCGTCAACATCTCAGTGTATCTATCCTTGGCAATCACGAAGAAGGCACACCAGAGGCTCTACTCCGTTAGGAGTTTGGGGAGATTTTGTAAGTCACCAAAGGCTCTTACAGATTTCTATAGATGTATGGTGGAGAACATCCTGACTGATTGCATCACAGCCTGGTATGGAGTCTCCAGTGCACAGGATCGCAAGAGGCTGCAGAGGGTTATAGACTCAGCCAACTCCATAATGGGCACAATCCTCATCACCATTGAGGACGTCTTCAAGAGGTGGATCCTCAAGATGGTGGCATCCATCATTAAGGTCCCTCACCATCCAGGACATGCCCTCTTCTTGTTACTTCCATCAGGGAGGAGGTACAGGAGCCTGAAGACCCAAACTCAATGATTCAGGAACAGCTTCTTCCCCTCTGCCATCAGATTTCTGAATGATCCACAAACCTATGAACACTACCTTGTTATTCCTTATTTTTGCACTATTTATTCATTTTTGTAATCTATAGATGTCACTGTACTGCTGCCACAAAACAACAAATTTCACATTATATGTCAGTGATAATAAATATGATTCTGATGGTACCTCGTGTAGGAAATAGGAAGGGAGAGAAATTGGAGAATGAAAAGACATTCACAGAAGTTCAATTCTTAAATAATTTCTGTGAAGTCAAAAAAGTCAAGCCAATGTTTGATTTGTCAGATTCAAGTCTGTTGCACATGCCCTTATTCCTTCTCACGTTTGCCTGTATATAATACAAAGTCATATATTATTAACTTTTTCCTCATTAAATTAAATTGAAAATGCCAATTGTAGTGGTAGACCTTATTAACCAGGGCAGAGGGAATTTTTCACGCCCTGCCTGTCAGCTGGATGAAATTCTAATCAAACCCCTGACTTACGCAAGAGTCATTATAAAAGCAGTATGATGAAAGTTTAAAAAACCAGAAAATTGCAGCAGCTAAACTCACTATGCAATTAGTTCTGTTCCTCATGGAATGGAAGATAATGACAAGTGCACTGGACAATGGGGTTTATTTTACCAATAGTGACAGCTCAAAGCCTTGCTTCTTCCACAGAGGCTTAATTACACTATTTTGTAAAAATTCACTAATGAGTTAGAAGGAAACCAATTAGTTCTAATATGCACATATGCATGTTATTATTATGATTGGTCTGAAAATGCAATAGGCTTTTGAGAAAACCTGCAAATCCTGTCAATGCCCTCAACACCCTATGCAAAGCTGCATTTCACTGTTTGTTTTGATGTACATGTGACTAATAATAAAGATCTTCAGGTGAGTTTTGAACATTTTGGTGAAGGGATACATTAGACACTGGCCCTGGTAAAAAGGCATTGAAATGAGGTGAATTGGAAAGCTCTTTCAAAGAGACAGTACACGCCCAAAGGGCCAACTGCCATGGAATTATTCCATGGCTTCATGCCAATTAGCTCCCTGATGGCTTAACCAAGCATCTGAAAGCCTGAGTAGTGAAACGGAGACCTTAGCAGGGTGGTAAATCTATCTGGAGCATTTAATGGTTTAATGGATAGGGTCAAAATGTAATTACTTATTGGCTCAGTTTTCTTCAGTTACAAATCTTGCTGGTCAACTGTTACCCTTTCACACGTTAGCCCTATTCTCAATGCTGAGTTAGGTCGTCCTAGGTTCAGGTCTCCTGACAGAAAGATAAGCACAGATTTCTATGCTGATTCTTTGATGCCATCCTGAAGATGTACTGCATTAACAGTAAGTGTCTTATCTTGCATGAAATTTTAAAGGCAAGGCTTCATCTGCTTTCAGATGTTCATAAATGTTGCCATAACATGATTTTGAAGAGGAGCGGGTCAATTCTCCATTGTGTCTCAGCCAATATTTATCCCTCAATCAACTTTACAAAAAAGAGATTATCCTGTTGGTATGTGCTGACTCGAGGTGGATTCCTTACCTGGGGATTCTGCCCACCCAGCTTGGCCAAATGCTTGAGCTGAACGCCATGCACACAAACACATGAAAGGCTTTGAGGAAGGCCTCAGTGGTGACGAGGCCTTAGGCAACATTGTGCTGGGGCCTCATGTCCCAGAATCTTTGGGGGGAGGATGAGTCTCAGAGATTCTATGACAGGTCTTAAATATCCCTGTGCACAGAAGTATTTAACTGCTACTACAAAGGCTTTAAAATTTTAAATTATTGAACATTATTGAAACATTTTAATAATTATTGGCATGAAGGCACCAAGAAATGATCAAAGAAAGTAATAAAATAACTGAGCATAAGTTTTTCAATTTAATCCTTATTGAAATGAAGAGGATTGTTGCTCCTATGGGAGGTCGGACTGTTGTAGGTTCAGAAAGGTGGACTGTACACCACAATGCTGAGGAATCTTTGCATAATCAGGTTCTACCGTTGGATTCCACCTGGAATGCATTGACAGGGCAGACTGACAGATACCATTCTCTTTCACTCAGTGTGTCATGGACTTACGATGGCTCCACACAACTGTGAGAATTACCTTGGAGTGTCTGAACACCAATGGTTCCCAAATCAACAGTTCAAAGGAGGAATCTACCTTATTACCTTGTCATTTGAGGCAGCTGGCTGGATAAAAATTGGCTGCTATGTTTCCTACATTGGAACAATGACTACATTGAAAAATGCAGCTTATAAATGTTTTGGGATACTCTGCAAGTGGTGAAGGTTGCTATATAAATGCAAATCATTTTAATTTTTTCAATTTCTTTTTTACTCTAAAAATGATTTGCATCTGTTCTAACAGCAGGCTTCTATACACCTCAGAGGTTTAAACTTTTAACAGTTGGAGGTGCTTGCTAAGTCAATATTAGTTATAAATTCTTGATAATTAAATTCTCCATCTACACTGCAGGGTATTTTTCTCAACCTGGCAGAGGTGGGTGGGAGAATGGGGGAAGAAATTTATGTTTGATCCTTCGTGTGAATCACTTACGTGAACGTTGTTATCTCATTGTACTTTTGTCCACAGAGTGGCTTCAATGGAGCAAAGTGTAACCAGCAGCTGATATTTGAGAACACATTTGGCATACTGAGCAAAGAAAAGTCCCCCTCTTCCCAACACACACACACACACACACACACACACACACACACACACACACACACACACACACACACACACACACACACACACACACACACACACACACACACACACACACACACCCCCATCCCAAAAACATGTTGCTGTAGCTGTTAATGCCAATGCAAAAATAAACATTTTTTGGTCATGAAATCAACAATCAAAATCTGTCGAACTGTTGCAAAGATCAAAAAATATAAGATATTGGTCTTCTGACATGTAAATTGAAAAATAAAGGTTTTTTCCATTGATTACTGCTGAACTGATTGAAGTTCACATATTGAATTTAACTGTGATCAGCAAGATAGCTAACTGTCCATGGCATCTGGGTTGGCAGAACAGTGAAGTTGCCTGTAAGCTGTGCCATGTATTTTCTCACATTAGTGGATGGCACAAATTATTTTTTACAACAAAAAGTGACAGAAGAAGAAACCACTGGCAAAGTACACTGTCCTGCTGTTGCGAAAAAAAATCATGACATACGTCAGTGATAATAAACCTGAATCTGATTCTTCTGATTTGATTCTGTTATGGTTAAAATGGCACATCATCCATGGCTGGTCACCATCAACAGGCACCATTGTTTCGAGTCAAAAATTGCTGAGAGAATAGAATGACTCATTGTTTAACACAACAAGGAAAATGATAATGATGACAGCAACAATGAAAAGCATTTATACAATAACTCTAACACAGTAAAATAGTCTTATTGTTTTCCACTTAAAATAAGTTCCGTTCAGTGTCTGTGTCTTGTTTGTTATGCAAATTTTCATACATGAAGGAAATGTTTCCACCACTCTGTGAGCCATCTTATTCCCCCATCTCGTGCTACTCTGGCAAAGCCGACTGCAAGCAGTTTACATTGAGCTTACCGAGTTATGTACTGTGTCAGCAAGACAAAAGTACATCAGAACAAATATGATTTTTGAATGCTATCAATCTGAATGCAACATTGCACTGTGCTAATGCTGATAAAAGACTATTTAAAGAGTGAGGCACTACTAACCTGTTTTGTCACAGGAAACAATGGTACAACATTTAAAAGTGCATTCATCCCCAAATGGAAAACAAGAAGATTTGTATTTCTATATCATCTTTCACAACCATAGCACTTAACAAGCAAAGAACTATCTTTTTATATAATGGCCACAATTGTAATGAAGGAAAACTGAAAGATACTTTACACATAACATACTCCCTAAAACAGTCATATGATATTATTGAGACGTAAATATTAACCCAGTCACTGAGGAGAATTCCCTTACTCTGCTTCACAGGAATGTCATGGGTCCTTTTATATTTACCCAAGCAGCTGACAGGGAATTGATTTAATGTCTCATCCTAAAGACAACACCTCTGACAGTACAGCAGAGCACATTCTAAGTACTGTAATGAAGTGTCGGCCAAGATTTTTGTGTTCAGTTTTCTGGATTGAGACTTGAACTCACCCTTTCTGATTCAGTGGCAAACATATTACGGGAAGTAACAGCCAAAGCAATCAGACTTATACATCACTGGTATTCATTTGATCAAATTAATTTTAGCAATCAAACCAAACTTGATGGAATGCAAAGTCGTCAAAAATGAAAACTGGCTCTATTTTGACAATGTAAACACAGTAGGTGGATTTTTACCTTTACCACTTACAGGAAAATTGCAAAAGTGTTTTAAAAGGATTGATTTAAAAATGTCATCAGAAATAAGGACCAGTTAAATTGTCCACCCTTAAGTATTTATTAATAAAGATCTCTTATCTTCTTAGATTGGTGGTTGTCATAGAGTCCCATACTGATAGAGCACAGAAAGGAGGACAATTTTTCCTTTGGGCTTTTGTTGGATCATTGAAAGATCTATTCAATTAGTTTCATACCCCCTGTTCTTTCCATATTTCTCTAGAAATTGTTCCCCTTCATGAAGTTTTCTAATATCTTTTGAAAGATCACCATTGAATTTGTTTCTATTGTCTTTTCAGGCAGTCTATTCCAGATCATAAAAAGACACTGGTTCATTTTTACCTCATTTCACCTCTTGTTCTCTTTCCAGTTACCCGAGCTTAGTGGACAATGGCTTGGAGCACAGCCTTCAAGCATGTCCTATTGCAAGTACAGTCTGTGCCCTGCAAATTGATGACAGAGGTTTGGGTGACATTGGTTCTGGACTGTAATCACTGTTGGTTGAATAGTTTCCCATTAGTTCTGAAGATTAACTTTACTCTCACGGAAATTTTGTTGGAGTGACATGTGCACACTTGGAGCCCTTGCTCGAAGCTGTCCACTGAAGCATGTAAGAGGATGAGGCTTACATTGAACATCTATGAGGCAAATATCCTCTGCAATACTGCCCCTGCTGCAGTAGAGGTTCATGAGAAGAGCCTGAAAACATGGACCACTTCCCTTACTTCAAGGACCACAACTCGGTGAAGCCAAATATTGATGATGAGATTCACTGGTGCCTTCAAGGCATCAGAACAGCCTTAGGTGGACTGAGGAAGAGGGTATCTGAGACCAAGACCTCAGAGCAGACACAAAACTCATGGTCTTCTGTATAGTAGTGATCTTGCCCTCCAACTTGCTTCTGAGACTGGGACTATCTACAGCAGGCGGATCAAGACACTGGAAAAACACCACTGACATTGTCTCTGCAAGATCCTCCAAATCCACTGGAAGGATAAATGAACCAATGTCGGTGTGCTCTGCCCAGCCAATATCCCCAGCTGAACTCAGTCAATATGTTGGACAGCCACATCTGATACAAGACCTGAAACAGACACACTATTCCAAACTTTGTTATTGGCAGAAGCCACCAGGTAGACAGAGGAAAAGCGACGAGAATGTGCTCAAAACCTCCTTGAAGAAATATAACGTCATCACTGACACTTGGGTATCTCTAGCCCATGACTGCTCAAAGTGCAGAAGGAACTTTCAGCATAGTATTGAGAGTCTACAATCAAGGCATAAGGGGTGAAAGAAATATCCACCACCTGAAAAACTATCTACCCAATCCGTCCCCGAGGGCACCTCCTGTCCATTTAGGCCTCATTGGTCACCTCAGTAGCCACAAAACCAGAGGATGAGGAAGAGGAGGAGGAAGAGCAATAATAATAATAACAAGGAAGTTTTGTATTCAGTAGTCATTAGGAATATTTCCCCTGAATTCTGCAACATCTCACAGGACATAAGGAATCAGGGTCAAAATTTATGCAAATATTTGTTATTTAGTTCTTTTGGTAAACTGATTTGTACATTTCAATAAACCATAATAAATTAAGTGGGATATAATACATAAAATCTGTGCCATGTTCTCAGGACTAATGTCAGAGAGATTAATTGAAATAAATACTATTTCATACCCACCCATGGTGTCAATAAATTGCTCATGACTATCCACTTAAAGCTAGAAGGTGAATTATATATTTGACAAACTAGCTCACATGCATCTTTGCTTTGTATCATCTCATTCAAAGGACATTCAAAGTAAGTAAACAATTTTATTGTTAAGAAGACAAAATTATAGTGCATAAGCACTGTATCCTTTGACTATAGTATTAAGTAATCTTTACATTCTCTACTTCTAACTATTTCCAGGAAAAGAAATAAATTTCAGTTTTGTTATCCATTCATTGAAATCAAAAAAGCTTGTTTTGTTCGAAGATTTTCTTTCTACTTGTTTACCTTATATAAAATAGTAATCGAAAACAGTTATTTATGTATCTGTTTACTTTTCTTCATAAAGGTTAGCTACAATGATTAAGAAGTTTCTTTTATTGTGGATTGTCCCAAACTGGAAAAAACACAAAAGGAATCCAAATCATATTCTCAGTCTCCTCATCCATATACAATAGCTACATGGATTGAAGGTGAGGTTTTGCTGTTTCTCATACTAACTATATATTTTTATGCTCTGTGCCCTGCACAATATAGGATATCACTGAGGTTTATGCAGAAGTATGACCTATTTTTCATCAAACGCTATGCAATGGGTTTCTCCAGTGAGGGATGTTAAATCCCTAATGAAATTTCTAAAAATATCTACTGGGCTCACTCTATCTCTAAATATCCAGCTGACAATGTATAGCAAGCAAAGAAGGAAAATATTAGAAGCAATCTTTCCAATATAGGCACAACAATGGAGACAGGTAAACGATTAAGCTCTGGGCTAATCCTCAAAGCCACCCAAACATGGTCCATTTAAACTAAAACCATTATCACAGGTGTGATTTTTTTCTATGGAATGTAATTTAGAATTTACAACAATAAAGACAAAACGGATTTAAAAGGCTCATGGGTTAAATGAGCACCAGTGTATTTGAGGTAAAGGAATCTCAGCCCAAATTAACTTGTGCAGGATTTGATTTTGCTTCTAACAAGTTCTGGATTGCCATTATCTGATGGTCATTTTGATATTATCAGTTGAATCAGTTATATCCCCAGAGTAGAAAAAATAGTCACATGGTGGGTCGTTTTACAACCTAGTTATTCTGGCTGAAGTACAAATGCAAGAAAGCAGGTGAAAATGTATCCTCTGTGGTCCATGCTAAACATACAATGTACAAATTTATGTGTATCAAGCTCTTTTTTTGTAATTCAATTATATTGAGTTCAGTTTCAAATTTATCTGAATTTCAGAAGTGGAGTTCAGTGCAAGTTATTATATGACATGCTTCATGCATGGAGGGGACTAATTTCTACCTTACTAACTCTGCAGACCTCCTACATCATTCTATAGGGCAGCATAGTGGTGCAACATATAGCACTCTTGCCTGACAGCTCCAGCAATGTGGGTTCAATCCTGATCTCCAGTGCTGTCTTCATGGGTCTCCTCTGGGTGATCTGGTTTCCTCCCACATCCTAAAGACATGCTGGCTGGTAGATTAATTGGTTGCTGTAAGTTGATCTGAGGGTCGGTGAGTGACAGGAAAATCAGAATGAAGTTGATGGGCATATGAGAGAAAATAGATAGGGATTGATGAGATTGCCCTGAGAGCTGGCATAGACTCAATGGGCTGAACGGCCTTGTTCTGAATCATAAAAACATTTTGTTGCAGCTCTTGACTGCTGTAAACAAGTTGAAGTTTGGATGAACTAATCTGCCACAGTGAAATAACTTGGCTTCTCGCAGGAAACTAGGTTATATTGTGATGGAGGAAGGAAGGGGTGGGAGGAAGTGATAGATGGATAAAGTTGTAAACAATTAAAATGCAAGCTCCTCTTCAAATATCTGGGAGAAATAGAATTCAATGGAAACTCAAGAAAGATATCCTAGCAATACAACCATTGTTGGAGCATCTGGAGAAAGTTGGAAAATGCAGATTCTGAGTGTGCAACCTGAATGCAGTGAACAACACCAGAGGTCTTGGAAAAATACCACTGCCTAGTAATTTATCCCCACCTGAGAACACTAAATGAGATAATTAGTGGAGTGAATTTTGAAGCTCATCGTACCACATTACACCTTTAGTGCTACTGATCAGGATGAATTTTTAGTCTCAAATCACACTGCAGTTTTGACTTTTGGGAGATGTTAGACCTTTATAGGAGAGTGAGTAATGAATGCAAGGAAAATAACTTCTTCAAAAATTATTGAATGCTTATAATCATGTTATTGTAAAGTGTATATATATATATATATATATAAACAGGATGAAAGTACTGTTTATGTTCTAGCTTTTGATTAGAGTGAATGCAAATAGATTGGTTTTACCTAAACTCATTTTACCTAAGAATCTTATAGCCAGAGAAAAAAGGCAATTATTCTATTGGTCCTGGCTGAATTTGAATCAATGATTAAATGATAATGTCAAACCCACCGGTTCCCAGATTAATACACTTAAATGTCATGCAAGTTAGAAATGAGCAGGTGATAAGATGATATCTTTGCTATCCTAAAGAAAGCCACAAAACATTCTAAAAATACTCACGTTGCCTGCACAGCCTTCCAGGCAAAGCAGCAGGCCCTGGGCATTTAAAAAGTCTTGATATTAAAAAAGGTATAAATTTTATTTTTACCTTGCCTACAAGATAATGATGATAACTATTCAGTTACTTCCATTAGTTCTTCCAAATCATGCACATAATAATGTGCAGTAAAAAATGGAAATTAAGTGTAAGATATTGCATTTTTAATAAAATAAATAAATTAGAATTCTTATATTTGATAAGTGTTAGAATCAGTTGAGGAAATATGTCCTTGGTTGTTAATGACAAAGTATATAGAATGATGCAAAAAACAAACTGCTGGAAGAACACAATGGGTCAAACTGCAGAGATGGAGGGATGGTCAACATTTTGGGCCGACCATGCATCAGGACTATAGGGGGAAGAGAGCAAATAGAAAGAGGTGACAGGGAGGGGTGAAACAGGGACTGGTAGGTGATAAATGGAACCAGGGGAGGACGGCATTGATAGGCAGATGGACCCTGGTAGGGGAGAGGGAGGGGAGTTTGGAGAGAGAGACTGGTGGATGATAGGTGGAAGCAAGTAAGAGAAAAAAACTTTGGCAGATAGTCAAGTGAGTAGGGGGTAGGGGGGAGAGGAGGGGGAAGATAGAAACAGAGGCAGGAAGGTAATGTGGAACCCAGTATGGGAGGGATGAATGGTAGATGGAAACAGATGGCTGGGGGATAGGAAAGGTAGGCCAAGGGAGAAGAAGCCCAGGCAGTTAGGTGTGTGGGTGATGGGCAGATGGACCCAAGTCAGGCAGGGTAATGCATCTAGGTAACGGTGGGAGGGGGGGTGGGGGTGGGAGGGGAAAAGCTGAACAAAGGGAGAACCTAGTTGGATCAGTTGGAGTGGGAAAGGAACACAGGGGGTGTGGGTTACCTGAAATTGGAAAATTCAATGTTGATACCATTGAGTTGCAGGCTACTCAAGTGAAATATGAGGTGTTGTTCTTCTATTTTGCATTTGGCCTCACTATGGCAGTAGAGAAGGCCGAGGACAAACAAGGGTCAATATGGGAATGGGGAAGGGAGTTGAAATGATCATCCCATATCCATTTCTATCTTTAACTCACCTGCCCCCATCTGTAACCAAACCACCCCCACTTCTCCTTTCATTTAGCTCCACCTGCCAATTGTTCCCCCATCTCACCTGGTTCCACCTATCACCTACCAGCCCATGTCTCACCCCTCCCTCTCAAACTCTTTATACAGCCCATCTTCCCTCTACACTCTTAGTTCTGATGCAGGGTCTTGACCTGAATGTCAACCATCCCCTTGCCTCCACAAATGCTGATTGACACCCCTGAGTTTCTCAAGCAGTTTGTTTTTTGCTCCAGATTCCAGCATCAACACTCTCTTATGTCTCGATATGCAGTGATGGTTACATGTTGGGTTCTGCTTCCAGAAGGTGGTTTCAATGACTTCACTAGTTTTAAATATCAGAAGTGGAATATAAAAGTAGTTATTATTTTATTGGCTATATAACACTCACAACTGAAGATAGATTTCTTGGTGACAAGAATTATACAGCAAAGAATGAGGTGACTGGGTCATTACAACTGCACTGCCTCTGTAAGAATTGTCCAGTTGCCTTTAACCCTGCAAATGTTGTCTTTCCTGATACCTACTTCATTCCCTTTTCAGGAAGTTATTATTGAATTCACTTCTACTACCCTTTCCGGACATAAGCTATTGTAGAAAATGACAGAATTGAGTCCATCGTGGTTAAAAGTCTACAAGACAAACTGAGCAGGTGTTATGGTTTGCACAATTCGACCACAACAAGATTTCAGCATCTCCGAAACAGATTCAGAATAAACAGCAAAAAAGAATTAGATACATTTTAGAATCTGTGCATGCTCTGCAGTGTGGTTATGTGCAAATTCATCATGTGATGTAAATAAACTGTGTGGCTAATACACCTTCCACAGTGGTAAGCAACCAGTGAATCTGCTGTCTGTGACTCCAGCTGGAAGTCATTGGTCTGGAATTGTCAGGGCAGTATCTTGATCCAAGATGAGCGGCACATCAATTCATCTGTATTGTGAAACTGGAAAGATCTTTAGTACATATTTAAAATGATTCCCATTAAACATAGTTTTCTATTTTACTTCAGGTAAGTTTGAACTTTCATTATTGAGTGAAAAAATTAACAGTGAATTTGTCATGTGTTACTTACATATCCATCTAATTGTTCTACTCATTGAAAAATGAAATTATGTCACAAGGTTTGTACTTTGTAAGGGTTGTCACTGTTGTAATAAATAAAAAACGACAGCCTATTTGGAGAAAGTGAGGTCACAAAAGTATCAACCTGGACGTTGAGTAGAACTTCTCAATTCTTCTTTGAATAGTGCCTGTGGGATATTTTTCATCCACGCTTTGTTTTAGAGGCCTATCCGAAAGTCAGAGCAGACAGTACAGCACTCTTGCAATACTGTATTGGAGTGTCAACTTAGAAGAGTATTAGCTTGAGTCTCATTGCAGGGTCTTAACAACAAAATATAATCTAAGTCAAGCACAAAAGTACCAACTAAACCAAGGCTGTCAAAGTGAAGGAAAATTAAGCTGGTGTGTAATGCACAGGTGACCTATTTACCCTTAAATTTCTTCCTTTGGATATCTCTCCCCCAGAGGGCTGAGGACAGTCAGTCATTGAATTCACTTTGAGTGATTGAGTGATTTCTGGACATTGAAGGAATCACAAGATGTATGAAAATGGTAGTAAGGTGGAAATTCTTGATGGGTGGAGGACCAGGCTCCATGGGTCAGATGGCTTCTCCTGTTCAGAGCTCATGGTACATTATATTCTCGAACCTGAAATTTCTTGTTCAACAACACTTTCTTTGCAGCTGGAGTTTTGGTAAGTTGTTGATGTTTATGTAAAATGTAGAGTTAGTGAAATAATGTGAAAACTATCACTTTGCTGTTGGCCAGATTGGGCTTGGTTTGGGACAGTATTCGGTATCCATGAATTATAGATAAGATATTGCTGACACATCTCTCACTACCCCGTACCATTTTCCAGTGTATTAAATTATGTTTAGATGAATGAATTTAAAGGCATCCTGTTTAGCATTTTCTATGGAGTGGGCATTTCAGGCTGAGTGTGCTGAACTCAAGCGGAGATGGGAAAAAATGTAACTGGCTGTCAGATTTGGCAACAACTATGGATTAATGTAAATTTATATTGTTTAATAGTCATGAAACAACAAAGAATTAAGTGTGTTTCTTGCACCATTTAGGAGATTAACAGCCCAATTAAGCAGTGAAATATTGTCTACCCAACAAGAAAGAGATGAGATTTAACTTTTTCCTAAGAGGCTGATTCAATACAATTAGAATCTACCCTGTTTGAAAGCAGGAATTAGGGAGGTGATCTCTTTCAATTCAAACTGTGCACATGATAATTACGTTAATCAAAAATAATGGAACTTGTAGCTTTAAGTAGGTTTATTTGCATTAAAAGGTAAGTAGGCCACAATAAACATCAGACTAAACCACAAGGAATCAATTGAAATGCATATTTATGGTCAAAATACAGAGATACCCAAATTGTTTTTCAATTTAATTACTATTTGGTTTTGTGTGGACATTTAGTGCAGCAATTTGGAAATAACATGAGGTTAGTACTTCAAAACCTACACTATTATGGTGACTTTTTAAGAAGAAATGTTGGCAGAAAATAACTGTTCTAATTCATGCAGCATTTGTTAACCTGTGTAAAATTTCAAACACATTCAATGTCTTCTTTTCAATAGATTTTCCTTCTTTATTTATCATTGGGAATCAAATCAAATAACATTGATATAATATTGCAAGACAGAAGGAGCTCATGAGATCCAGTGGCAGCTTTCCATTCCTTTTACCTTGCTTTTTAAACTTCTTTTTTGCCAAATATTTATCTATTTCCCTATTAAAAGTTATTATGGATCCTACTTTTACTATATCTTCCAATAGGATATTGTTGGACCATGCAGTACACTGTAACTATTTGCTCCTGGCCATTCCCTTTCATTAGTTTCTTGAAGGTCCTCAAGATACTGGCTCACAAACCAGTTTTCCACACTTGTCTTTATCAAAATCTGAATATGTTTGTTCATCTCTGAAGCTGCCCTTCTAATTTACTCTGACTCGCCTCTCTAACTCTAACTATTCTGAACTAATGCAAACTTTGCAAATTTCTTTTGTATTCCCTCTTTTTTGCCTTCTTAAAACAGGATTGTAAGCCTAGATTTTCCTTGGACATAAAACCATTGGGACTGTAGCAAGTAAGACATCTGGTTTCTGTCGGCACCTGTGACGATCTTGGCAAATATCTGGGCTATTTTTTTCATGTTAAAAATCAGCTGGCACTTCTGGTAGTAATCTAAATAGGAGTGGACCACCAAGATGCCAAGAAAGAGTTTGTTGCTGTGAACCAAACACAAAGCAATGGCACAGGAGGACACTGTCAATGGTGTAATAACCAATTGCAGAAACTCTCAGTCTGCGTTGACAAATATTTCTTGATTCACACCTCGTGCATGGGATCTACCTAAAACTACCTCTTGGAATGCAATTGCTTCTTCTAGGCACTTATTATCATCCCCATTATAGCCTAGGGACAAGTCTTCCCAGGTTATGACAGGGTTCTGTTCCTGAGAACTGTTCGTAATCCAAATGGTTCGCAAGTCAGAAACGTGGTCGCCTGGCAACACATTTAAATAAAAACATTGGCCAACCAATGGCAATGTTCAATAAAGCCAGGGTGTTCAACTCAACCATTCAGATTCCTCTGCAAGATGCAATGATATTGCTGCAAATCCTTTCTGGTCACCTCATTATGGGAAGGATATGGAAGCTATAGAGAGGGTGCAGAGGAGATTTACCAGGATGTTGCTTGGATTGGAGAGCATGTCTTATGAGGATAGGTTGAGTGAGCTAGGGCTTTTCTCTTTGGAGAGAAGGAGGATGAGAGGTGACTTGATAGAGGTGTACAAGATGATAAGAGGCATAGATCAAGTGGACAGTCAGAGACTTTTTCCCAGTGCAACAATGGCTAACACGAGGGGGTATAATTTTAAGGTGATTAGAGGAAGGTATAAGGGGGATGTCAGGGGTAAATTTTTTTTTACTCAGGGAGTGGTGGATGCATGGAATGTGTTGCCTGCAGAGGTTGTGGGGGCAGATACATTGGGGACATTTAAGAGAATCTTAGATCGACACATGAATGATAGAGAAATGGGGGGGGGCTATGTGGGAGGGAAGGGTTAGATAGATCTTGGAGCAGTATAAAATGTCGGCACAACGTTGTGGGCTGAAGGGCCTGTACTGTGCTGTAGCATTCTATGTTCTATGTTCAAACTGGACTCCCACACAGCAGAAGATACCTGTAGCCCTACCGCAGTTGGTAAATCCATCCCACTGCTCTCCCAAATGCTTGTTAATATGTATGGGCTGTCTATAAGTAACAGTTTGTAACCTGGTGAGGACCTGCACTGCTACAGGCATCAGACTGAATGTCATGGTATTCTAAATTTTGGCAAACATTTAATAGGGCAAGATGATCCAGAACACAAAGGACTTCACCTGCAGTAATAGTCCACACAGTTTTATGTCCTCAGGTCAATTGCAAAGAAAGCTTTATTGATAATTGGGAGACCGATACCCAGGATTCCTTATCTGGTCAGAGGTGTGGAAGTCTGTGGTATGGGCAAGCCATGAGGTTATGGTGGCAATATTTTCTAATTTTTCTCATACTCTGAAACAAGAGACCTCACTGAGCTATGCTTCAAAAAATTTAGACTATAGGTGAACTGTCGATGTAACATTCAACCTATAGACAAACTCAAATTATAGATAGTGGACAGACTTTGGGGAGTTTGGAGGAGAGTTAGTCACCACAGGACTCCAAGCCTCTGACTTTCTCTTGTAGCCACTTTGTGTATATGGCTACTCTCAACAACAATAACTACCTATGTTTATTTATTATAACAAAGCAGAGCACAGCTCTTCACAGACACATTATCATGCAAAATTTGACAATAAGACACACAAGCAAAGAGAAGAACAGATGCCCAAAAGCTCAAAGAGGTGGGATCAAAGGGGTTCTTCATATCATGACAACGTGTCTCCGAGGCCAGAGTGGGGATGATTTATAACACTTCTGTCATTCAAACCTGGAGATCGCAGTGCTGGAAATGACAGATTGATTTGACATACAGAATTTGTAAGGAACTACCTTCCACTCAGTGTTGTACTCTGGTCAAATTATCCAGTCTTTATTGCATGAACTTCCAGTAATTTCTGTCTTAAGTTCTATTCACAGCACCCTTCAGGTAGGTTATTTTCTGAAAAAAAAAGCTTTTGTTTTCAGCTCAGACTGCCCATCCCTCTCACAATTCATTGGCCCAAAATATGTGGTCAATAGACACCTTGTCCGAGGAGTCCCTTGAAGGAGAAAACAGAGTTGGAGAGACAAATGGAGGATTCAGGCACCTAGAGGGAGGTTTGCCAGCCCTGGTGTGATTAAAATGACTGAGAGACCAGCATAAGGGGAGTGCAGTAGCCTGAAAACCATGTTGGGCTGGATGAGGTTATAGGGAAATGGATGGGGGTAAGAATGAGAGCAGTTTGAAAACAAGAACAGGAATTTTAACACCAAGATGTTATTCAGTGGAGAGCCAATGTGGAGAAACAAACCCAGGGTAAATGGATGAAAGGGATTTATCATAGGTTAGGACAGAGGCAGCAGATTTTTGGATGATCTACATGGAATAAAATGACCATGAGTGTACTGGAATTGTCAGGCCCAGGAGGAACATGGGCATAAATGATGGTTTCAGTGGCTGATAAGCTGATACAAAGCTGTTGATACATGGACCAAAGCTCATCTTGGCACCAAGTATGGCAGACAGATGATGAGCAATCTGGTGCATCTTCAAACACTGGCCAGGGAGAGGGACAGAGCTGAGAGCTAAGGAAGGCAGTTTGAAGTGGAATGAATGCATTGCCTTCCTACCTAAAATTGTGCTGGTGGAAGTTTCAGCCAATCCAGTCCCAGGCAAGCAATCCAGCAATTCAAAGATCTGATGATGAGGTGAAACTTGATGAGATCAGGAAACTGGAGGTGATGCCATCATGGGACAAGGTACAGCTGAGAAATAGGGAGTGACCAAGATTAGATCTTTGGGGGAACACCAGAGATAATCATGTACGTGCAGGAAGTGAAGTTATTGCAGGTTGTTTTGTCTTCCTGTAAAAGACATTTTCCCAGGTACCATTAGACCAAAATCCAAAGTATACAAGGTGTGCATAGTACATAAATGATCAGACTTAACTGGAGTGTTAATCAAGGAGGTAAATACAGTTGGCAAGTTCAGAAAATACTGGCTCTAGGATAAAGTGCATTGAGACTCAGGGCACGTGGATGCAATTTTTAAATAGAAGCATCCTTGCAGAGCATTACACATACGCACAGGCTCTGAAGATGGTTCCCAGAATGTGCAGCAGATGGCAAGTCAATTGGATTTCACTAACCACATCTGTAGCACCTTGACTGATGGTTTTGTGGCACATGCTGTCTACCTGAAAGCATGTGGGGGACTCAGCCTGCAGCAGAAGCCCTCACCACAGGATTTCTTTTAATTTTGGGAAGGGTAATATTGCTGCTGTCCTCCAGGGCAGCCTTATCATATTAAATGGCCCTTCACTCCTCACAGGCAGTACATTCTGCTGTCCGGTGCTTGAGAGTTACAATCTATCTTCCCACTATAAGGAAGGTCAATGAAAAAGTGACATGCTGCAGAGTCATTATAATGATCTTACGAGACAGGTATTTGCATGTTATAATGAAGCGCTCCAAAAACGGAACACAACATGACATAATGTAACAGGTAATCTGGAAAAAAAAGACCAGGCCAGCAGCCATGAACATGAAGCATAGCTTTTGCTGAGAGCTTTCTAATGAGCCAGGAGTACATTTTCAAGGATCATTTATATTGACGTCTATCTTAAAGTAGCAAATTAGCAATTGTTGAAAAAACTGAATGTAATCACTAACCTGAAACATCACCCTTCCTTATTTATTGAAGCAACATAGAAGTCATTCCAAGGAGTAAAATAAAGCACCTATATTTTTTCAGTTTACTGAAAATGCAACTTCAAAAAAATTGAAAGTTCTGTGACAATAACCTCAATCGCTCACATGATTTTTTTTTAATATTAGGAAGACTATAAACTGAAAGGCAGTGCTACCTTGAGTTTAATGGGAGACACTGACTTAAAAACTGGGAAGCATTGGAATTTTGGTGTGGTGATATCTCGTGAGACACCTGCTAGAGTAATAAAAAAGTCCAAATTCTTGCTTCAAGGAACTCCTGAGGGGGATTGCAGAATGATTGAATGTCAAACTTCTTTTTTTTGAATAAAATAATCCAAATTGGACTTCTTTAATTTCAAAAGAAATCGGAAAATTCTGCCAATATCTTTCTGAGTCTTTCTCATGTCTTGGAACCTCTGATACCACCAACTGTGGTGGCCCACCAACTGCCTGGAGAAATTTGTCATTGGTGCTTAATTTACAATAAATTCTGTCTGATATTCCAAGAATCAAGGGCACCTCATTTTAAATACCAGCCATTCTTTATCATGGCCAAAGAGTCATGCAAGTACATCATTTAAAACAGAAAGGCTGAAAGTGACCAAGATGTTGAAATATGACCTTACTGCAAAGTTCTGAGACAATTACACTCAGGTTGTCAAATCGCAAGTATGTTATCTTGCTCTGATAACTTTCTAATAATCCAGGCTCACTCTTTATTTTATGCACTTATTCCAAAAACCTTTTGCTAGAAGTGGCTAATCTCTGTTTTTGGGACACTAAAATGTTGTGGCGTGGCTCTCCTACATCAGCGGAGGTATTTTGAAAAAGTGCTCTTGATGATCATGCAACAGTGCTTGCGTATTGCACCAGGCAAACACTTCCACATGTATGAAGCAATAGAATTCATGATGCTTCATCTATGAATTTTGTTTAGCTGACGGCAGTTTGACTTCAGTGATCACAGCAGGACTTCAGGCCTCGAATGTGTAATTCCCATGGTAGTCAGTTGACGCAGACACACATTAAGGCTGCTGCGGAGAAGGGAGAGGCTGCAGGGGAAAGGGAAAGAACCTTGAGGTTCGATGACCAGGGTGACTATGCCAGGCAGACCACCCACTAGAGCTGCCATTTACTGTTGGTGGCAGAAGGCTGCAGAGACTCTTACCATCAGGAATGAAACATTGTGGAAAGGACAATGCAGAAAAAGTATGGCTTTGCACCACATGTCACTCACAATTACTGTTCCACGATATCACACACATGGACACACGATCTTCTATCTCCTTACTTTAAGCAAAACTTGGTTCAGGGACTTGCCTGAAGAAGAATCCATACATTCTTACATAGAACACTACAGCACAGTATAGGTCCTTTGGCCCACAATGTTGTGCCAACATTTTATCCTGCTCTAATATCTATCTAACCCCTCCCTCCCATTTTTCTATCATTCATGTGGCTATCTAAGAGTCTCTTAAATGTCCCTAATGTATCTTCCCCCACAACCTCTGCTGGCAGTGCGTTCCACCCTGTGCAAAAAACTTACCTCTGACATCCCCCTTATACCTTCCTCCAATCACCTTAAAATTATGCCCCTTAGGACTTAAATGAGGACTAAAAGAGGCAGGCATTAAAGAGAAGGCTGGAGCATATGGTCAGGTCTGTCCAGCTCCAATTCAGGAGATGGACAAATTTATTTCCTACTCTTTCAGGAGGTTGTGCAAAGGCAGAAAAGCATTGTTTATACTCTGGAAGTTTTATGGAAGAGCTTAATGGTAATTTCCTCACATTGCAGCTACTGGGTCAGCAAGCTGCAATCAAGGAGGCACAGGTAGTGACTATGTGAAGCCTATGTGCTTCCATGCAGTCTCAAATTGAGCTAAGTGTAGCTCTGATCTCTGCCACCTGGGAACAGGTTGTTGTCCTTAGTGTGATTCCACTTGTCAGCAGCTTCTTCTCACCCCAACAGACAGACAGACTCTTCTCCCCCATAATCACCTAATTCTTGATCGAGAGCAGAGTGCTGCTCAAGTTGCACAGAGAGCTGAATCAGAGGAGACATCTGATGAAAGGAGGCAGTTTTGATACAAGATGTGTCAGTCTCATCTGGCACATATATCGAGGTGGACACGATGGGAGTGGAGCCTGGGTCACAATAGATTGGCACATCATTGTGCACTAGCTTTGTTTAGCAGACTGTGCTGAAGCCCTTTATAAGGACAGCAATTCTTCTTGTATCACTGTCTCCCAAGCAACAGGCTCACCTTTGCCTTATAGCCAATTATCCCAGTCTGCAGTTACATGTGGGAAAGAGCAGCTGACCCGTCAAGGAAATGAGCTTGTGGTAGATATCCAACATGGACATTCACAGCCTATCAGCAGATTTGTTGCACCCATGATGGCAAGGTAAGGGGAGGTGGGTCAGAGGGGTGAGTGAGTGGGTGGAAAATGTAACATAGCTTAAGGTCTTCAACACTTTCATATAAGTTACCGAATAGGAAATGTCACAGGAATCTGAAAAAAAATGCTGCTTCAGAAATAAGTTTCATTTCAGCCTTCATCTCATTATCTGTGGATTCATTTAAAAGAATTCACTGTGCAGACATTCAGATAATTATATTCTATAAAGAAGAATAAGTCTTTACCTTCATAGGAGGAACATGTTTCCTCTTCCACAAAGTAGCAAACACAAAATAGCTATGGACATAGCTGTGGTATCTATGAATTAATGTATAAAATGCCTGCTGGTGACCCCTGCTTTAGTGAGGCCCAACAACTGGATGGGGGCTTATCACCACCAGTGACAGTCTCACTTAATCAGCATTTTTACTGATTGTTCATTAGTGAGTTACATGCAATCAGACCACTGTATGTTATTCTGAGACTGCCTTAAAACAGCCCAGCAATGGTTGTATGATCTTGTCCTCTCAAGAACTTCAACATGTTGGCAGATCACTAAGGGGTTAAAATGTCCCACAATAAGGGAACAATGGCATCATATCCTTGTGGAATTTTCCTCCAAGACAGATACCAAACACTAATTTATCAACGACTGAATACCTGAGAAGGTAATCAACTACTTTAAGTTGAAAGTTCCTCATCAATATTGTATCATTCCAATGAACCTTTTATTTTCCCCAGAGTAAATTACCCCACAACACATTGGTCTGATTGCATGTAACTCACTAACGAACAATCAGTAAAAATGCTGATTAAGTGAGACTATCACTGGTGGTGATAAGCCCCCAACCAGTTGTTGGGCCTCACTAAAGCAGGGGTCACCAGCAGACATTTTATACATTAATTCACAGATACCACAACACATTGCTATGGGCATGTCTGAATGAAACCCTGGTCTCAATGCTATGAATAAGACTACAAACATCACCTCAAATCTCTCTTTATAGTGCTGGAAATGCACAACCACAAAGCTGTGGATCTTCACAGCTGAAAGATTAAAACTGATGGTGATTATTTTGATTGTTTTAAATGTTTTAATGTCCCAGGGTTGCTTATTGAGGTGGGAGAACCTCTTGATTGGTATTTAGAAAGTAGCAGTTAATGTAACTGGAATAAAACTTACATCATTAGGTACCCATTACATTTTGTTCTGATATCAATTGCATCAATTACTTTGAGTGAATCTCTTAACTCAGAGTTGTAAGAAGGTACCTTTGTCATTGATTGAGCAGGTGCTTTAATGATAGTAAATGGTGCTCCTTTTATAGCAGCGCCTTATCCTTTCACAGCAGCACATTATTCTTTGGGGTTCAAGTATATGGGTATTTTATAATGTCCATTAATTGCAGTGGTACTAGTTTTGTCTTTTAAATGACATTATGGGTCAGCCATAATGGGATCTTGTTAGTTCATCCTTTCAACCAAGTGAAATACCAGAGAGTCTTCTCACAGAGCTGAAAACTTGATATCAACCTTATGAGAGCACGTAGAAGAAGTGTTTTTGTTCACTCACCTCATGATAGAATGAGTGACAGACAGTTACAGAAGCACACAACCTTTCGATTGATCAGATTCCCTTGCAAGGATGTAGTAGGCCTCTCATTAATATTATTATGTAAAGAGTATATTACATGCAGGAAGAACTGGAGGATGCCATTCAAAAGATATGACTCATACTACTTGCATTGTAGACATAGATAAATAAATCAATTATAGGTACACCACAGATAGGTCTCTTAAGAAGTTGATGATCACAGTAAGACCTAGCCTTCATCAAAACCCTCCTATAATCAGATTATTCTTTCCTGCATGGTCACACATAACTTGCCTCCTGTGGATAGCCAAACAATGCGATATGGTGCTACTTCTTCCTGCTGTGGCTCTTTCTTATTTGGTTCCTTCTCACCCTTCTACTCCAGCTGGTGGAAACAATGGAATTTCATCTGTGGGATTCCTCACTCCTATCCTGGATGTATAATCATTACAGCACTGCTCAGCACAAGTCTTAGGAAAATATACTGATATCAGAAGCCAATGATGATACAGGTATCAATTGTCTCTCAGGATTCAACCATCAGGGCAAAACTGACGATAAAAGATCTTTGGCAAAATAAATTCCAGAAGAATGAAGAGTCATATGTGCTTCCAGAATATGTGAATGATCACATGAAACAACTCAAATGAACAGAAGTCCGTTCTATTCACAAAGATCTCTTGATTCTTTCGGGTAGAGGGTACAGGGATGGGGGTAGAGGTGGGAAGCACATTGCCACATGAGTGTAGTCAATGATAGCATAGGATATGGGAAAGCTGGCAATTCTGGCAAATCTGCATGCAGACAATATCACATAAACCTCACTGAAATCAAAGTATACAAAGTTATTTCTCCTTGAGCATAGTGTGTCATTGGCCTCTTTAATCCTGCAACGAGCATAAAACTAGACTCAAAACTGAATTCAACAATTTCAGATAACCAGCTTTTCCAGTTTGTGTCAGAACTAGCCAAATCTGATGAAAAGCATCAACCTGTAATGTTAACAATTTTCTCTCTCTACAAATGCTGCAGGACTGGTTGAGAATTTCCATCATCCCCTTTTATTTCAGATTTCTAACAAGTGCAATGGTCTGTATCTCACATTCCAGCATCTTTTTTCTTATTTTTCGCTCTCTCCCCTGTCCTCATCCATTGCTTTCTGTTTGGTATTGGTATATCATAGTCACCTGTGATGATACAGTGAAAAGCTTTTGTTTTGCGTGCCATACACAATTACACTGAGGTTGTAAAAAGAAAACAGATTACGTTGTCTCCAGACAGAGGAGCTCTGTTTACTAAGCCTTCGCCATCCTCTATTAGCCAACACCAACACTGTCTATGCCATTCAGTCTCTTTTGATTTCCACCCTATAACAAACATTCCCTTTGCTCTAAAACAAAACCAATAGGCCAGGCAGCATCTGCAGAAAGAAAGACGGATTTAATGTTTCAGATCAAAGACCTTTCGTCAGAACTGGGAAAGAAAGGAATGAAGTTATTTGGGGTAAGATGTTTGGGTGCATTGCTTCCGTGTCTACTTTCCCAGGAGCATTGGGACAGCTCAACAGATGCAGGAAAATGGGTAATTGGTCAACTTCCAGGCTGAACTACCTGGCCTGAGATGGATGGTAGAGGGCTGGCACTGAGCACCAATCCCTGAAAGAAATGAGCATAGTCCAACAGCAGGGTATACGGAACCCCAATGGCTCTTTCAAAATTTCACTTACATCCCCATTTTTTGAACCTTTTCTTGAATGACCCTCAGATGTCCAATTCAGATACATGCTCCAACAATTTAGGGAGTGATTTGTAATTTTTTCCAACTTTCTTCCTGCAACAGACAAATATTCTGTTCTCAATTTATAGGTTTCTCTGAAAATTGCATCAGGTAGACCTTGGGCATCAATAATGTGGCAAAGTATCTGTCATACACGTGGCAGCTGGCAAAAGGATAGCAATGAGTTGAAAATCACAACCAATATATATTTCTTGTTCTTCTATTATTAATGAAGCATTTGGAATTTGCTTTGTAAATCATTCAGATTACACTAGAGGGGTTCTACATTTAATGAATTACTTTTACTGTGTACTGTAACATTGCATTTAAGACATTATTCATCGCTGATGAATTAATATGAGTTCACATTCAACTTCGATCATTCAAAACAATGCCAGGGTTTGTAGAGTTCCAATTTTTTTTCGTACAGATACTCAAATTCTGATTATGGTTTGCTCGTGGCCTAGTCTTTCATCTTGTGTACATAGTATCTCACATGTTCCACCAGAGCTGCTGATAAAGTAAATATAAGACTTCCCATTCAAAGGCAATTTGCCTAAAATACAGTTAGATGTTAAAATGTGTCTCTTCCCTACTGATGCAATTCTGCAGGGCAGTAAATTCCATAGACTTAATTTTTCAGCCTTGCATAGGATATGTTTCTCACCTAAGGCTGGCATGGTTGCACATGACTGTGTAAGCTCTCTGGACCCGGAACCTTCCCACAGACAGCTTGACGATTTAAAAAAAAATGAATGCCAGGTTGCTTGTTTTAATGGCTGTAGCCAGAGGAAGAGCAGCTAAGAGAGGGAGGGGAGAATCATGTGCTCCATGGAGTCAGGAGAGCACTCCTGCTATTCTTGCCTCCACAGGACAACATTTGAAAATTGGAAGAAGAATTGTTCTATCATTGTTCTCCCCAGCAGAGGAATTTCAAGCTTGATGGATCCGGCACATTGAACTGCTGCAACCTCCTGTTTGACCTCAGCTAATTTGTAGAAGGAACCTAATGCTTGTTTCTGGTTGACTATCAGGCTTACCTGAGGAAATAGCCTGACTCAATATCAGGTTGGACCACTTTCCAGTATTTCTTGGGTGCAAGATCTTTGTCCATGAACTGGCTCCCATTGTATCAATTTAATGCCCCTAAAACTGTATTTGAATATGGATGACTTTCCACTTCTGAGCACTTGAAAGTTCAGCGTTAGGGCAAGTAATTAATAATTTAGTGTGTTGATGAGCCACCAGTAGCATGCGGACAAGTGGGAGTATTTTATAGCTGTAGGCGATAATGCCTCTGTCAACTTCATTCAGTTGGTGGTATGCACACAGTGACACAATGGTTCAGATCCAACCATAAGCACATTATTAAGTCAATGCTGACAGGGTTGTGCAGTATTTAGTAAGTGCTACGTTGTTGGAATTGCTGCACTCTTTGGAAGAAAGGCAGAGATTTTGCAGTTTTTGGCCCTGTCAAACAACAACTTTGATAACCAGATGGTCAGTCATTTGTTGCTGGCAACATACAAATTGATTGTGTGTGGACACGTGTAATAAGTTATTAAAATGCAAAAGTAATCCTGTGACTTCAGAACACTTAGTGAGAGAACCCGAGAACCTCTCACTGAGTGTTCCGAAGTCACAGGATTTGCTTATTTGAATGTTTCACTGTCATTCATTCTATTAGCAAACTACAAACAAGGGACAAAATAGCAAAGTGTGAGACATCTTTTTAAATTGCATGCAATTTAGCATCCATTTTGAATTTCATACTTTACTGACCAAATATAAAGTACTGATGCTATTCCAATAATAGTGGAGTAATATTGACATTTGTTTTGATATTAACAATAACTTGACTTTCCCTGGCCATTTCTATTGAATTTATCTCTGGTCACTTATTCCAAAAACCTAATGTAGCAGTGACCCTGTATTATACTCAGCTTCTGAAATTCAATTTCATTGATATCAAGCAACCAAAGACAAATTACTGCCCCCTTGGGCTTTCTAAAGATAAAAGGAAATAACACAATACAGTCTAACAAGTTTCAGAGTCTGAGGATTCTGTCACAAAGACACTTATAAAATAATTTTCACTTTAGTAGAATAATATACAAGATAAAGTCAATCAAAGTACTGAAGATGCTGGAAATCTGAAATAAAAAGAACAGAAAATGCTGTACACACTCAGCAAGTCTATGGGAAGAGAAACAGATTTAATGTTTCAAGTAAAAGACCCTTTGTCAGCACAGAAGGATTAAAAAGAAGTTAAGCTGCAGGCAGCGTGGAAGAGGGACAATATCTCTGACAGGGAAATACTTTGGTGACCATGGTGATAAGCTGTAAACAAGGTTATAGAGTCATAGAGTCACACAGCACGGAAACAGACCCTTTGGCCCAACTGGTCCATGCCAACAAAGATGCCCATCCAAGGTAGTCCCATTTGCCCACCTTTGGCCCATATCCTTCCAAACCTTTCTTATCCATGTACCTGTTCAAGTGTCTTTTAAAAGGTTATGTGGTCAAAGAGTGAATGGGAGAGTTAGAGAGTGAGAACTGGGCATGTCTTCCTGTTCTGCATTTTGCATCTCCTATATTCCTTTTCTCTATGTTCTCAAGCTTTAACTGCTCCCATTCACTCACTGGCTGGATAACCTTGTTTACATATTATCCGCATGGTCATCCAAGTTTTACCTTGTCAGAGACATTCTCCCTTCTCCACCCTCTCTGCTGCTTAATGAGCTTCTTTTCTCTCCTTCCCAGTTATGAAGAAAGGTCTTTGACCTGAAATATTACCTCTGTTTCTCTTCCAACATATGTGACCTGACCTGCTGAGTATTTGCAGCAATTTTTTGTTTCTATATCTGTGGAAAGAGAATCAGTTAACCTTTCAAGTCCAGGACCCTTTGTCAGAGCTGGGAGAGAAAAACAAGTAATGTGTTTCCTGCGTTTTCTGTTTTTACTACTAGATGAAGTGGACTTGGTATTTATCACTAGGACATGTTCTGTGGTGCATACCTTGCCATGTACTACTGATGGAGCTTTACAAATTAATGGGAGAGATGTGATTTAGCCTTTCATAAAGCATCTTATTTTGATGTAAATTGGTTTAACTTTATTTTTTTGGATGATGTAGCCTTTTTAAGTTAATTTTGTTTTTAATGATGTTGGGTCAATTCTGCTGATACCATCATCCCTTCATTAGTTTAGCTAGCTCTAGATTCTATCCAAACCAACTCCCAATTAATATCAACAAGGTTCATATCCTGTTAAAGGGAAAGGTAGATGCCATGCTGGGAACACCAAATATTAAAAAGCAAGACTAAAACATTGAGGGGATTTGAAGCAGACTGGGATGGAGGGCTTCAGGAAGGGAAAGTTAAAGTATTGGGTCAAAGAAACCAGAAGTATAATCTTTGATGAAGAGGGAGAAACAGAAGAGGATTGGAAAATTTGGATGATTGACATGATACCAGACTGGAGAAAATTACAGACATAGCAATGCTGGGTGAAGGTATACTCTATCCTTCTGTCATCTCAGTGTAACAAGTGAAAATCATGCTAGATAGACAACAACCAATCCAAGCACTGAAGTGTGCTGCTTAAAATGTATTCATTCCCCCTCTATCTGCCTCTTTGTGAAGGTAAGCACCACATTCCAACTTTTGACCTTGGTCCCGTTTCCACTGTTTTTTCATTCTGGTTCTGGCCAACCTTCATCCCACAATTGTTGCCACTTCAAGCAAAAACAAATTATCTGATCATTATCACATTGCTGTTTGTGGGAGTGTTCTGTGTACAAATTGGTTGCTACATTTCAATAATGACAACATTTCAAAAAATACTTAATTGGCTGTGAGGTGATGTGGCATTTTGAAAGGCATTACAAAAATGCTAGCTTTTTTCCTTTTCTATTGTATTCAAAAAGCCGCTCTTTACATTAGTTTGGTTAGAACAAATTAGTGTTCAGACAGATGGTCCTGCAGACCAATTTTTTTAATATAGATGATGGCATATAACATAAAGATCCTGTTAGATGGGTAGCAAAACATTTATTCCCCTTAGACCTTTGCAGCTGCCTTTGTCTAATAAAGGCTCAGCACAGGAGGCAACATGATCTGGACACAGCCTCTAATTATGTCATGTTACTCTTCAATTTATTATTGTCATCCTTTTCACTGAAGAACTTGTGATTTGGCTCAAAAATTATTTGGGGGAGTGATGCTTTTAAACCATTACTAAAACAGGCCTCAGCCTTTGATATAAGATACCCCTCAAACTGCCACTTAGATCATTATCACATATCTTTGTTTTTCAATTTGTGATTAACCTGTGTTGCGCTGTTTAAATTTTTTGTTAACAATTTATGCTTAAATTCTCAACTTCTTCATGTTTTTTGTTACCGATGAACTGACTTTTTTTTCAGTTAATCTAGTTTAAAATACAATACCAGAGACGTCCTGCAATTTTGCCAATAAATAAGCATACTGCTTTGTGTCACTGCAAGTGTATGTCATTGCAGAATGCATGAACTGGGTCAATGATTGTTTATTTTATAATTATTATCTCCTTATGTAACCAATTATTGAACCAGAGGATCAGGAGTCATACAGGGAGAACTACATACGTCCTCTCACTGAATGTGCTGGAATCACAGCATTTGCTATCATGGACAATTTTCTAATACCAATCAACCAAACAGCATGTACCTTATTCTTTATTTCATGGTGTATGCCGCACTTTTAATGAATGTTTCCATAATCTATCTCCCGTTGTTTCCCTCTTTTTGTAAATCTCTGGAATAAATCAATAAATCAATGTGTAGCCAAGAACAAAATAATCACAAAACAATGCTACTTTTGAATCAGCAGCAAATCTTACTCTTCGAAGGATAAAAATAGCATTGGTCATAATAATAACTACAGTGATCTAGGTAAGTAGTCTGTGTGCAGTATTTTAATAAACATACAAGGACTAATTCAGCCATTTAGTTGTTTCTGTAATATTCAGAACATTTTTTTTGAAGAAAGGTGGTGAGAAGGTGAGAATAAAACAGAAAGTGCTGGTACCTGTCAAAAGGTTAGGCAGGGCAACCCTCACCATGTTAAGCTTCTCCATTTGAAAGCCTGTCATCAGAAATTAAAGTGAGAGATCAAGCTGGATCTTTGATGTTCATTTACACCTTGCCAGATCTGTGTCCATCAATATCATTTCCATGTCGTGCAGAAAAAAACTGTCTCACACTATAATTTATTCATTTTTTTGGGGCTTGGGCTTCACTGGCAGGAGCAGCATTTATTGCCCTTCCCTGATTGTCCCGAGGGAAAGTGGTGTTGGCATTTCAGAGGCATTATTTGAAGAGTCAACTATATTGGGTGGGTCTGGAGTCACTTATTGGCCCGACTGAGTCAAGATAGCAGATTTTCTTCCTGAAAGGACATAAGTTTGATTGTCAGGACAATCCAATAGTTTTTGTGGTCTTCATTAATTCCAGAATTTAAATTCCACTGCTGCCATGGTGGGATTGGAGCACAAGTCTCTAAGTTGTTTATCCAGCTCTACGGATCACATGCTTGGTAACTTAAAGGTGCACTATCATGGTATACAGTGACATGCCTGTGCCAACCAGCATTGGACCTATGTTATACAGTTCCAGTCTTGTGCCCATCTCTACTATACTCATATTATAGAGCCATAGAGTAATACAGCATGGAAACAGACACTTTGACTCAGTTCAGTCCAATTATACATTGACAGGCTCATATCACCAGTATTATGCCTGCGTTATATTGTGGCAGACCTGTGCTCACAGTTTTGTACCACAGTGTTATGTACTGTCAGATCTGTGCCTACCTGTACAATACTTCTGTGTTACACAGCAACAGACTTGTACCCACCAGTACTATACACACAATATGGTGACTATCCTGTGGTAAACTGTGTAGTAGGCATGGCCATAGCCGGGTATGGACCTGGATCTGGACAGGCACAGAAGATCAGGCTGGGATCAACATTGTCGTGGGTTCGTGCTCCTTGGTCCCACCTTACGTCCTCAGCCTCAGCTCCTGAAGTTCTCTTCCTGGTCCTCCTGTAACTTCCCTGATGATATCACAGGCTGCTCCTTTTAAATATTTGCAGCTGTTCTGGGGAGACTCAGGCACCGTTGGCAAACCCACAGTGAGGGCAGCTGCCACATGGGACAGAGACAGGCTGCAAGGATGTGGAGTGGGAGTCGGATGGACCCAGCCCATGGGACGCATGTGACCTTCCAGTCATGTGTTTCTGCAGTGAAGTTAAGAAGCACCTCAACACACAAAAGATGGTAAAAGTTCAGAACTCTATTCTGCAAAGGGAAAATGTTGCTTTTAGTAATTTTAAATTTGAACCTGAAAGAACTGTGTTAACCAAACATAGTTAAGTGTGTGCCACACAGGTGGGTGTAAGGTTATATGTCTTCCATTATCTTATTAAATGATGGAACAGCCTCGAGGGCTAAATAGCTTACCCCTGGTATTATGTTCCTATGAAATCTGAAAAGATTGAGTGAATTGAGCCAGTTAACAGCAGGTAAAGCATCTTGCCATGGCAAGTTAATAATTTAGTACACCTTACATTTATTTCTTTTTCTTTTTCTGCTATCATGATTTTCCCATCTGAATAACAATGTTCACAAATCAAAATGTTCCACTTGCCTTGAAAAATGATGAAAGGTCCATCAGTGTGTACTAATAAATTGGCAAGACTGCAGCAAGCTGAGGTGGTAATAATTTTTTTAAGAATGTAAGGAATAAAGAACTATAGGATGTAGAAATTATTAGTGGATCGGAATTGGAAGAGTCACCTTGCTAATTAAAAACTAACAATGAATTACTGTGTTACACAGTACTTGAAACACTATTGATTTGTGGACTGTCCAATAAAACAGACACAATCCTTGCTGTTTTACCCATGTCGTCTGAGCTTCTCATGTTTCAAGCACTCTTTACGGGTGAAACTATAACTTAAATATTTCAATTCAATTGACAGTACTTTATCTTGAAGATATGGTCCCTTCTTCACTGGGGTGATCAGAGATTGAGTGACTGTTTGGTGGAACCCTTTTATTCAGTCCTCAACCATGACCCCAATTGTCTGACTGCAATCTCTTTAATTCCCTGTCCCACTCCAACTCTGACCTCTTTGTACTCAGAATTCAGCACTGCTCTACAGAGGCTCAGTGTATTCTCAAGAAACAACACATCGTCTTTCAACTCCATACATTACAGGTTTCCAAATACGATCTGGACTTCAACAATCCAAAAGCAAAACACAATAGATGCTGAGGCCTTTCTTCAATGATGTTGACCAGCAGAATATTTTACAGTAGTTTCTGTTCTGTTTTGAGTTCAACAATTTCAGAGAATGATCCTTCTCCTCCCAGTTACACCACTTCTAGTACCACCTTTTCTACCTTCATTTGACCACTTTGTTGTCTTTTAGCTTTATGTCTAAATTTCAGATCTGGCACCTAGAGATCTGGACCATTAATCCACAGAAAGGACTTCAAATTTCCATGGGAAACAGCTGGGGAATTTAAGTTCAAATAATTGTGCAAGTCTGGAATAAAATGCTAGCAACATATGCAGGAAGTTCTCTAACCTTTGTGAAAACCTTTCTACTTCAGGGAAGAAAAATTCTCCCAGTCTCGGATGTTTGTGACTCCAGACCTGAATCTCAGCTGTTTCCTCAGTTCAAGGATAATTAAGGACAGAGAATAAATGCCAACATTTATCATCAGTGATATGCTGCAAATGAATTGAAAAGAAACTTTTTTCCTTATGCTGCCATCATTTTTGTCATTTAATCCCTGTTGCTCCATCATAGAACATCCCCTTTATTCATTTATCTTCTCTCTCTTTTCTCTGCATATTAATGCTTGTTGTATCTTCAACTTGTACAATTGTGTTTGCCATCTACTAAGATCGTGGAAAATCCTTCTGTTCAATTCCAAATTCCTATATTTGACCCATATTGCTTAATTCCTAATTTTCCTTTCAGATATATTGTTGGTGAATACACATTTTATTGCTAATTCTGTCCAAATGAGTGATTTGCATTCAAAGAACATTACACATGACTGACAAAGGTTCCTTGTTTGAAGGACATTGGTAGATCCAATTGGATTTTTATAATAATCAGATACCTTTATGTTGTTTTAATTGGCATTACCCAGAATTGACCATATATAATGAAATTAATTTCACAACCTTGCTCTGGTTATATCTGAACTTGTGATACCTGGTTTAACATTACTGCATTGTAGCTACTGCAATGAAAAAATATTCTAGGTGTTGGGAAGATGAAATAAAAAAAACAGAAAATGCTGGCAACAACTTTGTGGGTCAGGCGGTGTCTGTGGAAATGGGAAAAGAGTTAATACTTAAGATCAACAATCTTCAGAACTGACCCGAAATGTTAACCCTTTAACTCTCTGCACAATTAATGGCTGACTGCTGACAACTCCCAGCATTTTCTGCATTCATTTTGTCACCATTCCATTACTGATTCATCAAGCAAAGAATGCTCTTAGTTCACAAAACTGGATGTGCTCTTTTCCTAGTTTTGCCGAAAAATTTTATCACAGTTCCATAGATTCTCTGAAATTGTTTCCAATAACAATGCAGTATTTAAAAAGAAAAAACAGAGGGTCAAAAGAGCTGCTTTAATTATGCAAATGTTTGACTCAAAACTACCCATAAAATGGCTGATTAATAATAACAAACATGGCAGCATAATCCACTGCTATTCTCATTGTCAGGAATTAGCATGCTGCTCAGACAAGTACTACATTTAGCAATCATCCCTCAATTGATTCAGAGATGTATTTATCAAAGTGCTTGACCAGTCTACAGTTTCAAGAGTTACATCAACTCAACTTAATGTAATGCAAATCCTTCCCAAAGGTTGCTAATTTCACACTTAGATGACTGAGAAGGTGGGCTTTGTTAACATTGGCATGCTTGTGACAGTTCTGCTCACACTGTATCACTTCTGGTTTGTGGTCCTCTTCATGCTTTAACAGAAACTGCTTTCAAACACCCATCCATTATTTCTAAGTGCTCTCAGATCTTCATTGTGTTTCTGACTGTCACAAAGAACTGAGAGAATTAGCCAACTAGGGCACGTTGGCCACAGATATTTTAAAACTAAAATACTGTCTGGCATTACCGCTAAGACCTTTTCTACATAAATAATGTAGTGCCTGCCATTATTAATCATTCATATAACTTATAAGAAAGTGATTTTTTTAAAAGTTCAACAGTTCTACCTCATCAGAGATTGCAATCGGGACCATTAGAAACATTACTCTGATATGATTTTTAATATCTTATTTATTTTGTTTTTTATCAGCTTGAAACTAAATAATGTAGAAGTAATTAATAGAGATAATTCTTTTTAATATGGTGTAATTTTTCTGACAACCAAGTACTTTCTAATGTATTAAAATCAATGCAAATAGGTGGTATTTAAAACAGGTGACCTGTGAAATGGGACTAATCCACTATCACCAGCGTGACCTACTTAACAAGCTTCATTTAAATGAGACATGACTTTATGTATTTTGGCTCCAAGTGGACAGTAGTGCTCTCTGCACATCCTCTAATATTCATTTTTACTGCAAAATGCAATTAACTAAGTGGTTAATATGAATACATGCAGCTCCTGCAAATGTCTATTGATTCTAAATTGAAAGTTCGTTTGACTAAAAGGAACAAAACGCATGATGCAATCCTTTGCTTGTGAGTTAACAGAGATCTGAACGGTTCCTACAATCCTTTGGAGTCTGAAAATCAGTCCTTTGGAATACATGAGGCTTTGATGTCCTTATAGTTGATGAATATACCAAATGAAAAAAAAGTCCCAATTCAAATCCCTGTGCACTCAAGCATATAGAACAAAAGCTTTTTTTTCAATGACATTTGGCACTAATTGGAAGGAGTAAATGTTATGGTATCGTTGAAGTCCAGTTAGGTTTAGAAGGAAATGTGAGCTCTCTGAATGTTATGAGTTTATTTTTAAAGTAAAAATGGGATTGACTACCCACTGGGAAGGGTTCTGCCTGAAGTGGAAAAGGATCAGATTCCTGGCACCATGGATAAGTAGCATTGTAGCAAAGACTGTAAAACCGAAGGACTTCAGGATGGATTTAAAGTTGAAAACAAATATAAGATGAATGCAAAAGCCATGACAAGCTTAGGAATGAGTGTGACACCGACACGGACAAGTATAGAATATTATTGTAAAAAGTCTGTTGACAATAATTAAGATAAACAATTAATAAAAAATATATTTAAATGCCTGCAGAGAAATTTCTGTGGCATCTGAAATAAAACAAGAGAACTGACGACAGTTATCTGTAATGAGAAACCAAATGTGTCGGGGAGAATGGAAACATAACCACTTAAAAATAACTACAGTTCAATGATGAAGCTTATAACCTATTTAGAATGGAATTGGAACTGAGTAGGGTGGGGAGGGGGAGCGGGGAAACAGGTGTGGGGGTTAGGTAGGAGGGGAAGGTTAGAGTAGCTGTATTAATTGGAAATAACACAATAGAAGTTGAAAAATAGATTTAGCTAGCATTGAAACAGAATCTATAAGAATTGAAAAAGATTAAGAGGAGAATGTACACAAAAAGGGTGATTCTGCTGGTCACATTGTAATGGAAGGTGCAGAAATAAATACATTGGCCGTGTTATGAAATAAATCAAAGAGGCATAATAATAATAACAACAATACTAATAATAATGGAGGATTACAGTTAGCATTGAATGGGTTGGCAGGAGCTGGAGAAAAGGGGCAATGAAATGTTACTTTAATAATGAACAGAATATATAAGAGGTGGAGGAAGAAATAGATGACTGGTGTACCTAATAACTTGATGTATCTAACAAAGGAAAATTAATTTGAGCAGATTAGAGCAACATAAGGAAACAGCTAGGCAACAGAAACCATAGCACAATTAGGTTTACAATAATAAAGTGTTCAACAGGTGTATTAATGACAAAAGGAAAATCCAAATGGGGTTTGCATCACAATGAAATAAATATAACAAACTCATAGTTAACTGTGAAACAGCAGAAATATTGAATAATAACATTGCTCTATACTTACCAGGGTGACTGGCATGGTTGGCTTGATATTAGAAGAAGAGATTAAGAAGAATATTGAGAAATTTAAAGTAACATGTGGGGGGATTACTGGTAAAGTAATCAAACTCAAGAGGGGAACAAACCTATGGTATGTTAGAAGAAGCAAGACGTGATAGCAGAGGCACAGTTATATGGGTTCATTAGAATATAGCTAGGTAAAAGAGGATTGAAGGACATTTAATGTCATACCTACTTTTTAAAACATGAAATGGAACACCCATGGGTACTGTAGACCAATTAGTTGATGCTGGAGGAGGAAAACAATGAAATCTTTCCTTAAAGATGCAAAAGAAAAATATTTTGAGGCTAAAAATTTAATGAAGACTTTGCAGCTTTGATTTCAAAATAGAAATTCAGGAATGACCAATCTTACTGATTTCCTTGGAAGAAGAAATAGAAAGAGTAGACATACAGGCACATAGATGTAACATACTGGAATATTGAAAGGTCTTCATTAAGGTATGAGTAACATTGGGTGACACAGAAGAATGGGTAGCAAGCTTGTTACAAACACAAAACAAAGAGGAGTTAAAAGTACTTGCTTGACTGACTGAATGAGTGAAGTAGTGATTCACAGGGAATGGTGCTGGATTATTCTTCTGCATCATTTAAATGAACGGTTTGGACTCAAAAATCAAAAGTCGAGTTTCATGATTTGTGCAGATTCCAAACTTTAGGATCAGTTAATCATGAAGACAGCAACAGTGAAATACAAGATGATGCGAACAAACTTGCAGAATGTGCATGCAAATGGTATGTGAATTACAACAAATATAAATGTGTGTTGGTGCATTTAGGAGAGACAAGATGGCCACATGGTTCTTGGAAAATAAGAATCTAATGAGGCAGAGCATAAAAAATTCAGAATTGGTGTTTCCTTTAATTATTAAAGAATGAACATGACAAAATGGTGGAACCCAAAAGTGATAAATATTTATGGGAATTCAAGGAAGACATACTGATCCAGAGTCTGATTATCATATGAACTTTTCTACAAAATGCTGGAACACAGATGGGTTTAAGGGGAAAATGGATAATTACATAAGAAACAAAGAAATGAAAAGATATACATGAAGGATTAGCTGAAGTGGGATCAAAGAATAAAACAAGTTGTTGTGACTTTGAATGAGCCACACAGAGACTGGAGAAAAGTCTTTACTCAGCACATTGAGGCATTCAGGAAGAGACGTGGTAGAAGACTCTCCACTACATAATGTCTAGGTAAAATCTCTCTTGAACTCAAAGTATATTGAACTTCTGTACTTTTTAAGAATAAAGATAACAGTAAGTGATGACTGCAATTTCTGTGGTTACAATTTCACATTTCAATATTTTGGGTGTAGGCAAGTAGTTCTGTAGAATTACATATTTATAATGGAAAAACATTTCGACTTGCAAAGCACTTCTGAATATTTGGGTACAAAGTAATTTGCAAGGTTAGTCGAAGAGCTTCAGAGTACAAAACCTCAGTCACTCAAAATAAACTTCTTTTATCACAGTATTGAGGGACAGCTCTCTGGATATCCAAACACCCCAAGTATTGATTGACAGAACAAATAAGTCTTTAATTATGCACAGAAAGTCAGGAAATCCAGTTTGGACCCTTTCCCTGATCTCAACCTGGGGGTTTCAATGTAGTCCAATTAACATCAATATTCAGCTATTCTCTCCCCTGTGCAATTTACAGTGGTGTGGAACCAGAATGTCTCATGCCTACTGGCTGGTTTCAGTGTCCTAAAAGCATCGATGGGTGTTACATTTTTAAATAATTTTTGGACAGTGTCAATGGAAGAGGTTGTCTTGTCAGTTTCCAAAGCATACAGTATGTCTTAAGTAATCTCCTGCTGTGAACCAGTAGCCTGCCTTCTTTGCAGACAATAGTGTCTGTTTGATTACTGTTTGTAATTTGCATGTGAACAGTGTTTTTTGAAGACTGTTTCTCATTTGTATTAATGGCTGCTACACATATAACTCCTGATTAAAAATGACATTCAACTCCTAACTAAACACTCTTGTCTAGGCCAGCTGGGCTGAATGGCCTGTTTCTGTGCAATAGATTGTATGTAAAGGGCTGACAACCATGAGCAGCATAACTCAAGGCCTTCTAGTCTACCAAAAATCAGTTTGCACTCTCACCTCCGAATCAGTGGACTGAGAGTTGAAATTCCATTCCAGAAACCTTAGCTCAAAATTTGACTTTACACTTCTGCGCAATATTGAGAGAACTTTGCACTGGTAGATGTACTGTCTCAGGATGAAATATTAAGTATTGGCCCATTTCCTCTTCTGTGAATATAAATTGTTTTGGGAATAGAAGGAGCCCGGCAGCCGTTGGAGCAGCAGTTCCCTTTCAGGTCCGGTGACTGTATTTCAAAAGCTTAATAAGTGGAGGGCAACTGAAGGGTTAAACAGAGTGTTGAGTGCTTGATTATTGGGAGTGTGTACTTGAGGTAATTGGCAGGGACAAATATAAGGAGGAGTAACTGAAGAGGAGTGGCTAGTGTGTGAGTGGCCCAGGGTAAGAGTAGAGCTTTGAGGCTTCGGCAAGTAGAGGCTGAGGAAGAGCTTGCTCCCAGAGAGGTAAGGACGGTAAGTTCCTTTAACTTAATTAACTTGGGAGTAGGTAGTGATGGCAGCAGCTAGGGTGGTTGTGTGCTCTGTATACAGTATGTGGGAAGTCAGGGACAACACACTTGTCCCTGATGATTACACCTGTAAAAGGTGCATTCAGCTGCAGCTCCTGACAAACTGAGTTAGGGAACTGGAACTGGAGCTGGATGAGCTCTGGATCACTTGTGAGGCAGAGGCAGAAATAGACAGGAGTTTCAGGGAGATAGTCACCACTAAAAGTCAGGAGGCAGGTAGCTGTGTGACTCTCAGGAAAAGGGAAGGGGTATAGACTTAAAGAGCAGAGCACCCCTGTGGCTGTTCCCATCAACAATAAGTATACCATTTTGGATACTGCTGGTGGGGACAACCTACCAGGGACGAGTTGCAGTGGTCGTGTCTCTGGCACCGAGGTGGGACCCTTGGCTCAGAAAGGAAGGAGGGAAAAGAAGAGAGCAGTAGTGATAGGGGATTCAATAGTTAGGGGGGCAGATAGGAGGTTCTGTGGGAGAAATCGAGAACCCCGGATGATCTGTTGCCTCCCTGGTGCCAGGGTCTACGATATCTCGGATCGAGTTCTCAATATTCTCAGGAGCGAGGGTGAGCAGTCAGATGTCGTGGTCCATGTAGGGACCAATGATGTGGATAGGAAAGAGGAGGAGGTCCTGCAAAGAGTTTAGAGAATTAGGTGCAAAGTTGAAGGACAGGACCTCCAAGGTTGCAATCTCAGGATTGCTACCCGTGCCACGAGCTAGTGAGGCTAGAAAAAGGAGGATCATGCAGCTAAATACGTGGCTAAGGAATTGGTGCGGGAGGGAGGGCTTCATGTTTCTAGACAATTGGGCTTCCTTCCAGGGAAGGTGGGACCTGTTCCGATGGGACGGTTTGCACCTGAACTGGAGGGGGACTAACATACTTGCAGGTAGGTTTGCTAGTGCTGCTCTGGGGGGTTTAAACTAGATTTGCAAGGGGAGGGGAACCAGAGTGTTAGAGCAGATAGTGAGATGGAGGAGGAAAAAGGTCATGTGAGGACTGCAGGTATTGACAGAAATCAAAGGTTTGTACATGACAGAAATGTTCTCAGGTGCATCTATTTCAATTCAAGAAGTATTGTAGGTAAGGCAGATGAGTTTAGGGTGTGGATTGGCACGTGGGATTATGACATTATTGCTGTTAGTGAGACTTGGATGCAGGAAGGCCAGGACTGGCAGCTTAATGTTTTGGGGTTCTGTTGTTTCAGACGTGATAGAGGGGGAGGGATGAAAGGGGGAGGAGTGGCATTACTAGTCAGGGAAAATATCACAGCTGTGCGTAGACAGGACAGCCCAGAGGGCTTGTCTACGGAGGCCATATGGGTGGAGCTGAGAAATAGGAAAGGTGTGGCCACACTAATAGTGTTGTATTACAGACTGCTCAATAGTCAGAGGGAATTGGAGGAACAAATCTGTAGTGAGATAGCAGTTGTAATAGTAGGGGATTTTAACTTTCCACATATTGACTGGGACTCCCACACTGTGAAAGGGCTGGATGGCTTGGAATTTGTCAAATGTGTTCAGGAAAGTTTTCTAAATCAATATATAGAGGTACCAATGAGAGAGAATGCAATACTTGATCTCCTATTAGGGAACCAGACAGGTCAAGTGACAGAAGTATGTGAGGGTGAGCATTTTGGGTCCAGTGACCATAATGTCATTAGTTTCAAATTCCTTATGGATAAGGACAAGTCTGGTCTTTGGGTTCAGGTTCTAAATTGGAGAAAGGCCAATTTGTGGAAGAGGAAGGATCTAGGAAGAGTGGATTGGGATAAATTGTTTTCTGGCAAGGATGTGCTCGGTATGTGGAAGGCCTTCAAAAGTGAAATTTTGAGAGTGCAGAGTTTGTAGGTTCCTGCCAGGATTAAAGGCAAAGTTAACAAGCATAGAGGACCTTGGTTTTCAAGGGATATTGGCAATCTGGTTAAGAAAGTGGTATATAGCAGGTATAGGCAACTAGGAACAAATGAGATACTTGAAGAGTATAGAAAAAGTAAGAAAATACTAAAAAAGGAAATCAGGAAGGCAAAAAGAAGACATGAGGTTCTTTGGCAGATAATGTGAAGGTAATCCCAAAGGGTTTCTACAAGTATATGAAGAGTAAAAGGATAGTAAGGGACAAAATTGGTCCCCTAGAAGATCAGAGTGGTTGTCTGTGTGGAGCCTCAGGAGATGGGGGAGATCTTAAACAGTTTTTTTTTTGCATCAGTATTTATTCAGGAAACTGGTATAGTGGATATGGAAGGAAGGGAAACAGGCAATAGTGTCATGGAACATATAAAGATTAGAGGAGGAGGTGCTTGCTGCTTTACAGCAAATAAAAATAGATAAATTGCCTGGGCCTGATAAGATATTTCCTCAGACATTGAGAGAGACTGGTGTAGAAATTGCAGGGGCCCTGGCAGATATATTTAAAATGTCCTTAGCCACGGGTGTGGTACTGGAGGGTAGCTCATGTAGTTCCACTGTTTAAAAAAGGATCTAAAAGTAAAGTGGGTAATTACAGGCCAGTGAGCCTGACATCAGTGGGTAAATTATTGGCAGATGTTCTGAGAGATTGGATATACAAATATTTGGATAGCCAAGGGCTAATTAGGGATAGTCAGCATGGCTTTGTGTGTGGTAGATCATGTTTAACGAATCTTGTAGAGTTTTTTGAGGAGGTTACCAAGAAAGTAGATGAAGGAAAGGCTGTGGATGTTGTCTACATGGACTTCAGTAAGGCCTTTGACAAGGTCCCACATGGGAGGTTAGTTCAGAAGGTTCAGGCACTAGGTATCCATGGAAAGGTTGTAAACTGGACTTGAAATTGGCTGTGTGGGAGAAGACCGAGTGGTAGTGGATGATTATTTCTCAGACTGGAGGCCTGTGACTAGTGGTGTGCCTCAGGGATCTGTGCTGGGGCCATTGTTGTTTGTTGTTGATATCAATGATCTAGATAATGTGGTAAATTGGATCAGCAAGTTTGCTGATGATACTAAGACTGGAGGCGTAGTGGACAGCAAGAAGCCTTTCAAAGCTTGCAGAGGAATCTGAACCAACTGAAAGAATGGGCCAGAAAGTGACAGATGGAACTTAGTGCAGACAAGTGTGAGGTGTTGCATTTTGGAAGGACAAATCAAGGTAGGACATACACAGTAAATGGTAGGGTACTGAGGAGTGCAGAGGAACAAAGGGATCTGGGAGTTCAGATACATAATTCCCTGAAAGTGGCATCACAAGTAGACAGGGTTGTAAAGAAGGCATTTGGCATCCTGGCATTCTTAAAGTACTGAGTATAGGAGTGTGGATGTTATGATGAGGTTGTATAAGACATTGGTGAGGCCAAATTTGGAGTATTGGGTGCAGTTCTGGTCACCTAACTATAGGAAGGATATTTGTAAGATTGAAAGAGTGCAGAGGAGATTTACTAGAATGTTGCCAGGTCTTCAAGGGTTGAGTTACAGGGAAAGACTGAACAGGTTAGGACTTTATTCCTTGGAGCGCAGAAGAATGAGGGGAGACTTGATAGGGGTTTACAAAATTGAGGGGTATAGACAGTTAATGTGAGTAGGCTCTTTCCACCTAGATTAGGAGAGATAAGTACGAGGACATGGCTTTAGGGTGAAAGGGGAAAAGTTTAGGGGAACTTCTTCACTCAGTGGTGGGAGTATGGAACAGGTTGCCATCTGATGTAGTAAATGTGGGCTCACTCTTGAGTTTTAAGAATAAGTTGGATAGATACATGGACTGGAGAGGTCTGGAGGGTTATGGACTGGGTGCAGGTCAATGGGACTAGCGGAATACCGTTTCGGCTCAGACTAGAAGGGCTGAATGGCCTGTTTTCTGTGCTGTAGTGTTCTATGGTTCTATGAATACTCAAAGAAGAGGAATGAAGCTTTGTCAATATTTTTTGCTCACAGCTAACATTTAAAACTAGACTGGTTGTTTCATTGATATCACATTTATTTGTTGATTCTGCTGTGTGCCAATTGACTGCTCTGTCCCTACATTACGGCAATGGTTTCACTTCTGAAGTACTTAATTAGCTGTAAACCACTTTGAGACATTCTCAGATTATGAGAGGAGTTATATAAATACAAGCTTCACCTTTCTTTATAACAAACAGAATGAATAGAAAAATAGAGCATAAAATTGCATGTAGTATTTATGCCAACTAAGTCCATAAGAAACATTTACATGATATTATGCATTTTCACAACTTCAATGATTTGAAATAAGATTTGGACCATTCACAAGAAGACACTTAAATGAGAATCATACTTAACCATTAGAAAACAGTCAGAATGTGATAGTCTAGACATTTGCTAGACAAGCATCTGCCAGGCCGAATAAGTTTACATTTTGGAGTTCACGATATCCAAATGGGAAAGTCTCCTCGAGAAATAAATTCTCAGTTATGTTGTCACACAAAAGCTGATGGTATCAAGTATGTTCCCCCTTAATTCAATCGACATTGGACCTCCATCCAATCAGATATTAAGTCTTATTCTTACAGGATTTAGATTCTGTTACCTTTCTGTTAAACAATAATCTACCCTTTCACACTAGACTATGAACATCCTGATAAAAGTACCCTTGATTGCTGAGCCAGTTACCAAACAATATTCTGTTGATGAGTATTGTCACTCTAGGCATAATCCTTGTCGACTTACATCTTGAATTTGTATCATTGATGTGCATACATATGCATAAATATATTGAATCAATTTTTAATAAAGCACTTTTGTGGTAAATGCATAAAAGTTACTGTGACTAAAAGTGAGATACAAAAGTACTGTGTGTCTGGGAGTGATGAATTTCTGGTGATGCAGATGTGCGAAAGGATCAGGTTTGTTTGTGGTATTTCAGATTTTGTTTTTAAGTGAAGTTGAGATCTAATTCACACAGATTTATCTGAGAAGTTCTATTAACTGGTTTGTTTAATTTGTTCTTTCAACTTGCTCGCTTATTGGATGTCCTGTTAGGAACAATAAAAAGTCCTTCATCCATGAGTTGCTTAAGTGCAAGGAGTTTGAATGTGTTGAGGTTACCACTGCTGTGTTGCTAATACTGATATCAAAAAATAGCTGAGAAATCTTTAGTTGCAAAACCTCCCACAGAAATGGAGTGTGGGTGAAAACCATTGAAAACTGCATGCACAACTCACTATATGCTAACTACCATCATTCCTCATGAGTTATTTGCTAATTGGCAAGAGCCAAGATATCTGTTAAATACTTAGAATGGCAGGTGCAAAGTTGAATAAGATTCCATTTTCTTTACTACAAGCTTAAACATCAGCAAATGGCAGCACACAGATGTACTAAAACATACTATTACTAGCATACCAGACTTGATGGGATAATAGTGGGAAAAAATTCAATGAAAGAGCACTGTAGTGTACTTTGTTGGAGCAGTGTAGAGATGGATTCACCTTGTATTCATTTCAATAACACATCAGTTGAAGAGATGGTGGGGCTGACCCTGGATAAAAATAGAAAATATATTTAATTCACCATCTCCCTCAGCCCTAAAGTAAATGAACATATAATTTTTAGAACTAGGCACCACACTGCCCTCTGACAACAGAGATTCACATCCAGATCCTAGAAAACATGAACTACCCATATCTTAGACATTGATGATAAAATTTACCACAATCTTCAATGCAGCTGCACAGCCCTTTTTCACTTGAGGAAAATGATATTTAAAGATCAAGACCTCAGATCTAACAAAACTCCTGGTCTACTGGTCAGCAGTGATTCCAGCACTCCATTATGCTTCTGAGACCCAGACCATCATTAAGGCATTGGAAAAGTACTATCAACTTGAAATCCTCCACATTCACTGGAAGGACAAGCAAACCTTTAGGCCAATATCCACCAGTATTGAGGCCATAGTTGTAGTCAGCCAGCTACATAGGGCAGGCTACATTGTTCACATGTCCATTATAAACTCCTGAAATCAGGATCTGTCATAGGAAGACATTATCTGGCAGACATTACCTGGCAGACTGAAGAATGTGTTCAAAGTTTCCTTGAAGAATTGTCACATCCCCACTGACTCCTTGGAGTCTCCAGTCCATGACCGCTCAAAGATGGATGGTTTTGCGAACCTTGAGTCCTGCCCTCTATTAGCGGTGGAAGGAATGCATCATAAACTGCTCACCTTCCCATCAGCCACCACCTGATTCATCTGTGGAATATCCTCTAGGTCCCACATTGTCCCCATGAACCACCTTAGAACCTGCAAAACCAAAGTGGATGTAAGACATCCTTGATCCCGAGGATCTGCCTCAGCAGAAGGAGGAGGAATAGAAGAATTAAGGAAATATAAAATGTACCATTATATCACCTGACACTTTAAATAGAACCCAATCTCATCTTTGAAAAACACTATGATGCTGGAGGAATTCAGCAGGCCAGGCAGCATCCATAGAGAAAAGCAGGCGGTCAACATTTTGGGTCAGGACCCTTCTTCAGGACTGAAGATAGGAAAAGGGGAAGCCCAATATGTAGGAGGGAAAACAGAGCAGTGATAGGTGGACAAAAAAGGGGAGGTGCAGTGGGCACAGGGTGGTGATAGGTAGATGCAGGTAAGAAATAGTGATAGGCAGGTGAGGGGGAGGGGAGAGCATCTAGATTCCAGCATCTGCAGTCCTTTGTTTCTCAATGTCATCTTTGCCTGTGATACCCAGGAACTTTCTATTGCAAATCTCTTGGATGGCAATCAACTTTTATTCCTTAATGTTTGGCTCTTTCTGGGGACTTGAGATGAATTGTACCACCTCCAGCATTAGTCCATTTTGGATGGGCTGCTTCAATATGGACCTTTTTTCTTTAGTTCCATTTCATAGTGTTGGAGTTCAGCACCAAGGAAATGGAAATATACATGCACACTTATAAATACAAACTGGTCGAGTTTTCTCATTCTTATCATCCATTATAATTGCCTCTGTATAAATGAACATTTAGTCCATAATTCCAACTGAAACTTACTCTTCATTATGCAAAACTACTTATCATTGAACTCTCTCTACAGATTGAGATCTTGGTATACTTTATTTTATCATAATCTTGATACAAATGAACTTTAATTGCTCAACTTGTTAAATATTGCAACATTAAAAATTATTCGCTGGTGACATTATAGTTGCTTTACCATGTGTCAAATTAATTATATTGTAGTATCAGGGTTCATAATTGACTATAGTGTGAAGTGTTGAACAAACACACCAAGACACAAGGGTCCAATAATTGCATGGTTTCTCCAGATTGAAGGTTTGGATGCTTCTGCAATGTTGCAACCCAACAAACTGTTAACCATCTGACACTATACAAACAGAGCAATTGTCTTTAAGCAACAATTATCTGTTACAGCCAATACTATACATATCACAATCATAGTATACAGGTTAAGTACATTTAACAGTATACTATGGTGTGAGTACAATGTAGCTTCATCATTGTGTAGAAATGTGAAGTTGTGGAGTTTGAATTGTATGTCAAACAAATTTGGCACAAGACTACTCCATTAGCATAACTCATTCAGCTTCCCACTATTCACCTGTTACCTTCCAACCTCTAACTGTCTGAAATATCTGCTCTTTTCCTGGCCATTTCATCCATTCCTAATGTGGTATTTTTACAATAGGGACTGTGCCTTCAGCTGCCTAACTCTGAAGCTCTGGAATTAGTTTCTTAAATCTGTTTATCTCTTTCCTCTAATGCCTCTCTTAAGACTACAACTTTGAACTTCTGATTGTCTGCCCTAATATCTCCTTAATTTGCTCAGTACCAATATATATATTTTTTGGAGAGACAAGAGATTCTGCAGATGCTGGAATCTGAAGCAACACACACAAAATGCTGGAGCAGGTCAGGCAGCATCTATGGAGGGAGATAAACAGTTGACGTTTCAGGTTGAGACCCTTCATCAGGACTGCAACAGCCAGGATCTCCCAGTGGCCAACCACTTCAATTCTACTTCTCATTTCCATACTGACATCTCCATCTATGGCCTCGTCTACTGCCATGTTGAGGCCAGGCGCAGGTTGGAGGAGCAACCCCTCATATTCTGCCTTGGTTGTCTCCAACCTGATGCCATCAACATTAATTTCTCTAACTTCCGGTAACCACTCTCCTCTGTTTTCCCCTTTCTTCCCCCCTTTCCCCACCTTTGTTTTCCCTCTTTTTCCCTCATTCTTGTGGCTCCCTCACCCCTTCTCTTTCCCTTCTCGACCTCATGACCTGTCCTCGCCTCCCTCTTATTCCCTTTATTCCATGGTCTACTGCCTTCTCCTATTGAATTCCTTCTTCACCCCTTTGCCTCTTCCATCTATTGCCTCTCAGCTTCTCACATCATTCCCTTTCATCCACCCTCCCCAGCCACCTACCTCCCCCCTCTCACCTGGACTCACCCATCACCTGCCAGCTTGTGCTCCTTTCCCCCTGACCTTTTTATTCTGGCTTCCGCCCTCTTCCTTTCCATTCCTGATGAAGGGTCTCAGCTCAATGTCGACTGTTTATTTCCTTCCATAGATGCCGCCTGACCTGCTGACTTTCTCCAGTATTTTATGTGTGTTGCTATTTATTTTTTTTGTTCGTTTTCCAGCAATAAACTTTAGGAAGTTTCTGCTACGTTAAAGGTGATATCTACATTAAAGTTGTCGATCAAGTAAGGATCTGGCTTGATTTCCAGGTTAAATTTACTGCAGGGTTTCAGTCCATTGGAAAGCAAACTATTTCACACTGATGCCACAATTATGTAGAATATTCCCATTATCTCATGACTTTGGAAATATTTCCTCAATTAACAAACAAAGCATAGGAAATGTTTTCATGGACTTTGTATTTTGATCTTATTCACTGGAAATGTTTGATGTTCACAGTGCTTTTAATTTGTATGTCAATTTGTTCAAGAGCATTAATTCTTGGCAGAATTAGTACCCATCTGAAGCAGCAACATGAGTGTGAGTGATGACACTTTCATTTCTCAAGGCTTTTTGGATCTTCATATATTAATGCATTAATGTCAACATTAATGGGAATTTAAAATATATGTATGTCTAGAAGCAGATTATGTTGCACATTAAGGCAAATAGTTCTAGAGAGGACTGTAAAGGAATCAAATAATTACAACGTTAGCAATTCTCTGTAGTTAACTGACTATTCCCCGATCTTAATTTTCCCTAATCCAGAAAATTGTCTACTGTTTTCCAATTCTGGAAAAGCTTCCAATTCAAAAACCTCAGGCATGTTATGCATCCAACACAGTGCAACACAGTTTTCCATAACTTAAGATGTAGGGACATAAAATATGGTGGCAGCAAAATGATATTTCTAATTGAGGACTTCTTGGCATGAATCACTACAAAACTCTACTGCTCCACAATATCTTTCAACAAATCCCATTCACTTACAGTATCATTTGACCTATGCCAGATCTCTCCTGGACAAAAGAACAAAAATTGAGATGGAGTGGAAATACAGATCAGGCAAGGTCTCAATGAATCCTAGGTTAGTTTCACAGGCTGAATGGCCTATTTCCTGTTCCAGTGTTCTCATGATCTCCCAGTCCCCAACTCTCTACTTTCATAGTTAAACTTCCTGATGGTCACTCATCTCATTCTCAATGTAAGTTTTGCAAGCACTTCAGCCCACAAGCTCCATTTCACTTGGACTCCGGCCATCTGTATATTATCCTTGACACCATCAGCTTGATCCACCCCCACCCTATCATTGACCACTGCTTCTTCATCCACCTTGTCTTCACTGACTCTTTAAACCTGTCTTTCAGTGACTTATGCTTGCAACCCAGGCTGAAGGTTTGGTGCAATACTTCAGGATTAGATGATAAAGTGAAGCCCCTTCTGCCCCCTCTGCTGGATATTTTTTAAAAAAAACATTGTATACGTTTGAAGAAGATGGGTGGGTTCTCCAAATGTCTTGGCCAAATTTATCCCTCAAACAACACCTTAAACAAGGAAATGACTGGGTGAGGGAGATGAACAGAAAGGGATAAACTGGTGAGGAACAATTGAGGAAGAACTGGAAAAAGTAGGAGATGAAGAGAGGCTAGGCATGGGAACATTTAGAAGAAGGTTTTGATGACAGACAGTAAATCTTGGTGTTTTTATGTAGAGCGGTAAGGCTAAATCATGTTCCTACCCTTGGATTTGGGCTCTTGATAGGTACTCCACTTTAATATCAACCCTTTATGGCAACTTCCTTCTTTCTTTGACACCCAAGGATAAAAGTGGACAAGGAATTTGAGAAAATGGTGCTGGGGAGAGTAAATATTACATTCATATGGTAGGGATATATTTAATTAAAGAGGTAAAGAAACTTAAATCCTTATTTAAAATTCATAGACTCATACAGCACAGAAACAGTTCCTCCAGCACACAGAATCTGCACTATTAAGCACTTGTTTACACTCGTCCCAACTTATTGTTCTCACATTTCCATCAACTTCTTCCAGATTGTACTATTCACTCACACACTAGAGACAATTTGCAATGACCAATTAACCTACCAACTCACACTTCTTTGGGATGTGGGAGGGAAGCGGAACACTTGGAGGAAACACATGCAGTCACAGGAAGAACGTGCAAACTCCACAGAGGACAGGATTGAACCCACATCACTGAAGTTGTAAGGCAGCAGCTCTACTAGCTGCTCCACTGTGCCTGATTGCGATATGGAAATAAAGGGCTCTACTTAGAAGATAAAAATGGGAATGCATTGAAGCAGTCAGTTGTCTTCAGAAGAAGCCAGTTTCATGAAGGTAGCATAAGTTTTAAACTGCTAATCTGTCATAGGATGGGCAGTACACTTTGTGCTCCTCATTTTCACGCACAAGAAAGGTGCAGTCATTGAATTTATAGACATTAATCTGAATCTGATCATAATATCATCATTGATTTTGGGATTTTAATGGATGTATATTTTGCACATTACAACAGTGATGGCATTTCACAGTATAGGTCCTCCCCAGGGTACGGTAGGATTCCATTCCTGAGAACTGTTCTTAACCTGAACAGCTTGCAAGTCAGAAATGCGGCCACAAACTGAGTTCCCACGTGGCAGAACATGCTTGCAGAGTTGGGTTGTCCCATAGGAATAGATAGTCTGGAGAAGCATTTTAAATCTGTTTGCATTCTTACTAATAAAGCTGACATTAACAAATTTAGCCTGAGCCTATCTCAGGCCAATAATGGTACGCTTTTAGAAGATTTTTACTGCAGACGAGGTTTTAAATTATATTGATGGTTTTAAAAAGGACACTGCTGCTGGACTGGATGGAGTAGTCTCTCGATGGGATTCACAAAATGGTCATCGACATGTTAATTGGAATGTATTCTTCCTGGATTTGATGTGGCAAAATTCCAGCTGTTGTCAAGAACAGTTGCCTGCAGCTGTTCAGCCGGCAAATCCAACCTGCTGGCCTCTCATGCTTGTTTGTATGTATGGGCCGTACACAAGTTGGGCATTCGTAAACTAGGAGGACCTGTACTTCATTGGCTGTAAAGCATAAGCACTTGAGGTCCTAAAAGACATCAAGTAAGTTTGTTTTTGCCCCATTAAACCTCAGTGAGGGCCAACAATAGTACAAAATGATGTGATACTTGGGGAAATAGTGATGCAGAGGAGAAACGCTCTTGGGAGATCTGCATCAATTGATTTTAAAAACATACATTTTTGGCTTGAAATCAAAATTCCACTCATTTGAAAGGAAAGTTGATTTGTACATAGATTTTTGCTTAACCTACCTATTCAGTCAATACCAAACATAATAAAAGAGCAATCCTTTTATATATAAATCTACATATCTGCAGTTTTAATGAATGTGAAACAACCTTGGAACATTTTGTCTCAAATACAAAGAGTGATTGAAAAATGTACTAAGCTCTACATGTGCTGTGGAAGTATTCAGTTTAACATAAACGAGAATTTTAAATCCAAAAGCATAGTGAACACAATAGTATTTGGAATATTTTTCATACACATCACTCGGTAATGTCTATCGTCCATTTAGTTCACTGTTTTATAAGACTCTTTGTCCTGATGCCAACAGGTTACTCTGTCAACCAGTAATATTAGCCATGCATTACCTCAGTCTGAGATGTAGCAAGAAGATACTTTTTGTGGTGCCCATGCTGTTAGTGTCATCCTACCCCTCTTGCGCTTCTGTTGAAGTTGTCAGAAGAGATTAGATCAAAAGGGTGATAAAAGGAACTAAAATTACAAGGGGAGCAGTGAACTAATGCAAGAACTGCGCTCTAGTCCCAATTAGAACAGATACAATATTTCAACTGAATGGAGGGAAAACAGTGTGAAGTTCATCAGGTGCACACCCAGAACTACATTTATTTCTTCTAACAGCATGTAGAAGTTTCCTATTCTTTTATGAGAGAGATGATGTGCACAACAAAAGAGGGCAATCGCAAGTAAAATCCATAGAGATGTCAAGAAAGACACCACTCACCAAGCACTGAAGTGGTGTGCTTGCTGGAAAATAATATGATATTTCCAGGTCCTGATTTTTGATATGTTGTTTCAAAGCAATGTACAAGGCAAAGTAAAAAAAATTACCTTGGAAGAGATGACAATTCTTTCTGCACTGGGGAGACAATGCTGACAATCCTGTACAGTACTGAGGGTATGCTGAATTCTGGGAGATGCCCCTCTACCTTTTAAATGGGATGTCAACTCAATAGGTTGTCTGATTCTCAGTCAGATGTAATAGATCCCACAAAATGATTTCAAAGCAGAGAAGGGGGGGTTGTCCTTGATGTCCTTGCCAAAATTTAGTCCTTACTCAATATGACTGTAACAAAATATCTGAACATCAGCTTCTCACTGTTTGTGGGTTATTGCTATTCTGAAATTGGCTCCTGCATTCCATACAGTACAGTAGTGACTACACAAAAGTAAAAGTTATTACACTTCAGAAGACTAGTCCTTGATGTCGGATGCCCTGCAGGTGCAGTAAAAGTACAAGTCTGTCTGCTTTATGAAATATTCATTAATTGTATCCAATAAAGAAACACATTCAGTGATCCAATGAATATGGTGTGGTTGTTAAAAAATCTTTGACACATTTGCAACAAAATTGTCATGTCCATGCCCTGTGGATTCTCCACAATTCCAAAAATCCTGCATCTTCAGAACTATTAAAGCTTATCTGGTATTGAAATTGCAATTCAGTTTGCAATGTAGACATGCATCAATTATTTAGTCTAAAGCATTAACTGGATTGCACAACAGGAAACTGCTGAAGTAAGATCATCTTGGATGCAGAAGCATACCAGCAAGAGAGGTACAAAGTAAGGCTTTCAACAATTTGGAAGAGTACAAACCCAATGAAAAAGGCAGCACTTTGGGAAGGAGATAAACAACATGGAGGAACTAGAGAGATTAAAGAAGGGTGAGGCAGCGAGTTGTATAGCATGTAAACAGGCCATCTATGCTCATCTCTCATTTCACCATTAATTTCCCTGCGCCACCATATTCTTCTGCTACCCAGTCAAACTCAGGCCAATTTACAGTGGACAATTAACCTCCTAACCAGCACAGCTTTGGGATGTGGGGGGACTGGAGCATATGGAGGAAATCCATAGAATCACGAAGAGAATGTGTAAACTCCACACAGACACCACCAAATGCCCATATCAAACCCAAGTTTAATTGCTGTCTTACTGCACCAGGTGAGGCAGGGCTGGATGTCGTCAATGTACATTTGAAACTTGGCTTCATGTGACTGAATGATGTTGAAAAGGAGTAGTGTTAAAATGGGGAAGAGAAGAGGTTGAGCATATGCCTTAGGGGAACTTTAGAAATATTGGTGTAGGTCCTGGCACTGCATTTCATTTGGTTATGATTTGACAAATAAAGAAGAACATATGAACATAAGAACATTAGAGATAGAAGGAGGAGTAGACCATTCAACCCCTTGTGCATTCTTAATCATTCAATAAGACATAGTGCAGTACAGGAACAGGCCCTTCAGCCCACTATGTCTGCACTGACCATAATGACAATTTAAACTAATGCCATCTGCCTGCACATGGTCTGTATCCCTCCATTCCCTGCCTGTTCATGTGCCTGTCTGAATACTTCTATTGTATCTGCTTTAACCTACAATGGAAAGTGCTATCTTAGATCTGGTCCTGTGCAATGAGACAGGTAAAATTAATGATCTTGCAGTTAGGGATCCTCTTGGAAAGAGTGACCATAGTGTGAGTGAATTTCTCATACAAATGGAGGATGCAATAGTTCAACCTAAAACCAATATATTATGCCTAAACAAGGGAGACTACAACAGGATGAGGGAGGAGCTGGCTAGTGTAGACTGGAAACACAGGCTATATGGTGGGACAGTAGAGGAACAGTGGAAGACTTTCAAAGAGATTTTTCACGGTGCTCAAAAAAAGTGTATTCCAGTTAAAAACAAGGACAGTTAGGGTGGGGAGAGCCAGCCTTGGATTACCAAGGAAATAAAAGAAGACATAAAGTTAAAAGGTCATACAAAGTTGCCAAGAGTAGTGGGAAATTGGAAGATTGGGAAAATTTTAAAAAGCAACAAAGGACCACGAAGCAAGCAATAAGGAAAAGGAAGATAGATTATGAAAGTAAACTTGCACAAAATAGTAGAAGATTTTATAACTATATAAAGCAGAAAAGGGTGGCTCAAGTGAGCATAGGTCCCTTGGAAGATGAGAAGGGGGAAATAATATTGGGTAATGTCGAAACAGCCAAGGCCTTGAATGACTATTTTGTGTTGGTCTTCATGGTGGAGGACATGTCCAATGTGCCAAAGAGAGAGGTTATGGCACATAACATCTTGTTATGTTTCGCTGTCACTAAAGAGGTAGTGATGAACAAACTAGTGGGTCTAAAATGTAGACAAGTCTCCTAGTCCTGATGGGATGCATCCCAGGGTACTGAAAGAAGTGGTGGAAGTTATAGTAGAAGCGTTTGTGATAATTTACCAAAATTCTCTAGACTCTGGGCAGGTCCCAGCGGATTGGAAGACTGCAAATGTTACGCCACTGTTTAAAAAGGGATGTAGGCAAAAGGCAGGTAACTAGAGGCCAGTTAGCTTAAAGTCATAGGAAAATGCTCGAAGCTATCATTAAAGAAGAAATAGCGAGACATCTGGATAGAAGTGGTTCCATCAGGCAGACACTGCATGGATTCAGGAAGGGCAGGTCCTGTTTGACAAACTTACTGGAGTTCTTTGAGGATATAATGAGCGCAGTGGATAGAGGGGAACAGGTGGATGTTGTTTTCTTAGATTTCCAGAAGGCATTAAATAAGGTGCCACATAAAAGGCATCCATAAGATAAGGATGCATGGAGCTGGGGGTAAAGTATTAGCATGGACAGAGGATTGGTTAACCAATAGAAGGCAGAGAGTTGGGATAAATGGGTGTTTCTCTGGTTGGCAATCAGTAGTGAGCGGGGTGCCGCAGGGGTTGGTTCTGGACCTGCAACTGTTCACAATATACATTAACGATTTGGAAGAGGGGACCGAGTGTAGTGTATCTAAGTTAGCTGATGACACTAAATTGAGTGGCAAGCAAACTATGCGCAGGATGCGGAGAGTCTGCAGAGAGATATACAGTATATAGGTTAAGTGAGTGGGCAAAGGTCTGGCAGATGGAGTACAATGTTAGTAAATGTGAAGTCATCCACTTTGGAAGGAAAAATAGAAGATCAGATTATTATTTAAACGGTGAAAGATTGCAACATGCTGTTGTGCAGGGGGACTTGGGAGTGCTTGTGCCTGAATCGCAAAAGGTTGGTTTGTAGATGCAACAGGTTATCAAGAAGGCAAATGGAATGTCGGCCTTCATTGCTAGAGGGATTGAATTTAAGAGCAGGGAGGTGATGCTTCAACTGTACAGGGTACTGGTGAGGCTGCACCTGGAGTACTGCATGCAGTTCTGGTCTCCTTACTTGAGGAAAGATGTACTGGCTTTGGAGGCGGTGCAGAGGAGTTTCACCAGGTTGATTCCGGAGATGAGGGGGTTAGCCTATAAGAAAAGACTGAGTTGCCTGGGACTATACTCACTGGAATTCAGAAGAATGAGAGGGGATCTCATAGAAATGTATAAAATTATGAAAGGAATAGATAAGATAGAGGCAGGAAGGTTGTTTTCACCGGTAGGTGAGACTAGAACTTGGGGACATAGCCTCATGATTTGGGGGAGTAGATTTAGGATAGAGATGAGGAGAAACTGCTTTTCCCAGAGTAGTGAATCTGTGGAATTCTCTGCCCAGGGAAGCAGTGAAGGCTACCTCATTAAATATATTTAACACAGTGTTAGATAAATTTTTGCATAGTGGGGGAATTAAAGGTTATGGGGAAAAGGAAGGGAGGTGGATTTATGCCTCTTATAATTTTATATACATCTTTCAGATGCCCCTCAGTCTCTGACCCTCCAGAGGAAACAAGTTTGTCCAACCTCTCATTACAATGAATACATTCAAATTCAAGCAACCTCCTGGTGAACCTCTTTTGCACCCTCTCCAAGGTCGCCATATCACTCCTGTATTGCGCCGACCAGAACTGCACACAGAACTCCAAATGTGGCTTATCTGAAGCTTTAGACAGCTGCAACACAACTTACAGACTTTTATACTCAACACCCTAATCGATGAAGGCTAATACGTCGGATGCCTTCTTTAACACTTTATCTGCTTGTGGAATTCTGGAAACACTCAGCAGGTCAGGCAGTATCTATGGGAAGAGAAAAAGAGTTACATTTCAGGGTGAAGCTCCTTTGTCAGGAGTGTCTATATCCCCCTAAATTCTCTGTGCGTCCTCCTCACATTCCATATTCATCTAACAAAAATCATTCACACTGAAATGGGTAATGGAACCATGAATGATGATCATTATCACGGTGCTCTATCAGTTTTCATCCTTATTGACATCTCTGTGACCTTCCACCTGGTAGATCATACACTTCTCCAATGTCTTGGTTGACTGTTAAAACAAAGTCCTTTTCTCCAAATTTCACCAAATATCAAAGGAGTTTGGCAAAATTGCAGAATCTTTCCAAAAAATCATCTGTTTGCCAAAGGACACTATTTCTCTTTCTGAAAGGCAATAAATTATAGATAACACATCAGAACTGAGGGAATTCCTGTCACAGATCCTGTGGTCTAATTGCTCAATAGTTCCTTGAAAAATCTGATAAACAATGATGATAGATCTTCATTACTTTCTCATTTCAAGATGATTACATGCACAAAAGGAATATAATCCCTGTGTTGTTAGTGACTTGCATGAGAATCAAACATCTTTGTAAATTGTGCTACTCCTAGTCACATTATACAGCATCCAAGGTATAATGTATTGATTATCCCTTCAGTTGACTGTAATTTGATTACATTAAACCATCATCAGTAGTCCTTGTGACTTTAAATAGCACATTCAAAGCAATCAATCAATATTGTTACATATTTAATAATTCCCTGGTAAAAGACTCAAGGAAATGTTTTTTAATCACCAGAATTCTAAAAGTGCATGGACCACTTTCAATATTTTAATTGTATTAATTCAAAAATGAAATCCAAGCAGTCCATTTTCTTCATTGGCCTTGAGAAATTGTTGCAAGTTTGGGGAGACATCTTGTTCAGTTTTTGATTTAGTTCCAAGCATTTTTTAAGGTTGAGTTTTAATTCAAGTCCAGTCTTTAATTAAGAATGAAATACTTCTCTCTATTGATTGAAAGAGGCCTGAGACAGATAAGTTTGATAAAACAGAGCACATGAAATAATTAACCCGCTGCACAATGGCTAACCCAGAGAACAAGTCAATTCAGCTGTTGCAGGAGAAGCAAAGAAAAGGACATTTTCTACAAGTGAAATACTCAAGTGAAGGAAATAGAAAATACTGGAAATACCCAGCAGGTCAAGCAGCATCTGTGGAGAGAGGAACAAAGGTACTGTTTCAGGTTGGTGACATTGGTATTGGTTTATTATTGTCACTTGTACCGAGGTACAGTGAAAAACTTGTCTTGAATACTGATCGTACAGGTCAATTCATTACACAGTGCAGTTACATTGAGTCAGTACAGAGTGCATTGTAGTAGTACAGGTAAAAACAATAACTGTGGAGAGTAAAGTGTCACAGCTACAGAGAAAGTGCAGTGCAATAAGGTGCAAGGTCACAACAAGGTAGATCGTGAGGTCAGAGTCGATCTCATTGTATAAGGGAACCGTTCAATAGTCTTATCACGGTGGGGTAGAAGCTGTCCGTAAGTCTGATGGTACATGCCCTGAAGCTCCTGTATTTACATTCAGTGTTCTTTCAGAAGGACACTCTGCTAATTCAGGGCCATAAAGAATTTGCAGCAAAATGATTTTTCTTTGGAGCAGGTGGGGCTTTGGTTTTGCTTTGCTCCTAACGTTTATTGGATGGTAGCAGGATGCAATCAAAACTGAGGATTTAATAACAGACACTTTGCTGGGTGGTCCATCTGTCCTGATTTTCAGGTGTGATTTAATTTAATTAGTCTCAGGTTCTTCCCTATACAGGCAGCAATCTCATTAAGGTGAATAAATAAGAATTACCGAATGACGGAGAAAACACCCAATCCACTTTTGTCTCTGGGTTGCTGCCATTGTCTCCTTATCCAACCCAAGATCAAAGAGTGAATTCGAGAAGAGATTATTTCCAGATTGCTGAAGTGTAAAACAACCAGGAAGCTCAAAAACCAACCATCAGTCTGGTTGCATTGGAGGTTCAAGTCTTTAAGGCTCCCTTCATTGCTCATCGAGCTGCAGTTGAAGCTGCTATTATTTCTTCTTCCACTCTAAACCACACACAATTTCATCTGATCCTTTTGAAAACGATGCAGCCAATCCACATTGAAAACCTCAGTGGCCATATGTCATCATGCAGGTTGAGGGCAAGACAAGAGGCTTAGTTATGACTAGCAGCTTAATGTGGAAATGAGGCAGCCCATAGAACTGATCAGACTACTGTTAATTGTGCGGGGTGAAGGCAAACAACCAATGGTGTTGGTGATCACTGTGGCGGAATGAAACAACAGCAGGTGGAGACAATCATTTGCTGGAGGAATCAATAATCTGCTGGTGGAAGTGGAGTCAATCAGGAATAGGTGGATTCAGTCTATAACTGATAGTTGATAGAGCCAATCGGTAGCTCTGGGAATCAGTCAGCAGCCTGGGGAATGAGACATCAGCTCTTGTAGTCAACAAATGGCTGGAGGAATCAGTCCTCAGCTGCATGAATCTAATCAGCTGCTAGATTCAATTATCTGCTGGAAAAGTCAACAATCAGAAGGTACAGTCAAACACCATCTAGTAGAATCACTCAAAAGTTGAGGGAGTTAATCATCAACTAGAAGAGTCAATGTTGGTGGGCACCTCTTGAGTTGTCAGTCATCAGCTGGAGCTGTCAATATCAGCTGGAGGTATCAATCATCAGCCGGTGGTATCAATATTAGCTGGAGGTATCAATCATCAGCTGTAGGAACCAATCACCAGTTGTAGCAACGAATCATCAGCTGGATGAATCAGTCATTAGCTTGGAGTGTCAATCATCAGCCAGTGGTGTCAATCATCAGCTGAAGGAATCAGTCATCAGCCAGAGGATCAATCATTGGCCAGAATTGTAACCGTCAATTTGAGGAATCGAGCAACAGCTAGTGGGGTCAATACTTAATTCCTTTGTACCATGGAAAGTGCAGCTCCAGTTGTATTGTGAAGACTGCCTTATGCCATCTGTTTTATCATGTTACTATTCTCACCAGCCAGAGAAATTAATTGCTCTTTTTCATACTTTCTTATGATATAGCAGGAGGCCATTTCCTGCTCTCAGAGCAATACCGTCAAACCCATTCCTCACTCATTGACCTGTAACCTATTCTCCTTCACCTCCACCTTGATTCTACTACTACCACCTACACTCAGGGCAATTTACAAGAACCAACTAACCCACCAACCATCACATCCTTGTGATAAGGGAGGAAACTGGAACACCAGCGGCAAAACATCGGGATTTAAAATGGGACACAAAGACAGATCACTGTGGCTGTTTGACAGCAGCACTGCCTGCTGTACTGCTATGCTGTCCTGCTGGTGGAGTCAGTCATTCACTGGATGATTTATTTTCTAACTAGTGGATTCAATCACCAAATGATTCAACCATCAGTTGGAGGATCAGTCATAATATGGTGCATTCTAACTTCAGTAAGAGTAAGTCATCACCAGCTGCAGGAGAGAAATGTCAGCTGGCATAGTCAACCCTTCACTGGAAGTGAGAATCATCAGCTGGTTGAGTCAATTATCTGCTGGTGGTGTCAATTATCATCTCGTGTCATCAATCAAAAGTTGCAGTTAAACATCACCCGGAGGAGTCAATGAACAATGGTGGTGTCAGCTGATAACGCTAATCATCAGTTGGTAGAGTCCATCATCAGTGCTGGACACAATCAACCGTCAGAGGATTCAGTCATAAACTGGAGGCAGCAACTGCATCATTTGGAGGTGCCAGACATGAACTGGTAGGGTCAATAATTAGGTGGTGGATTAACTCACCAACTGATTATTGACCTTACCAGTTCACATGGAGAACTCTCATTAGCAAGAGAGTGAGTTATTGGCCAGTGGAGTAATGCAGATACAAGCTTAGTTTCTCTCTTTATATCAGCATGACCCTTGACATGCTGAGCATTTCTTACAGCTTTCCATTTTGCAGATTTTATATTTCTTCATGTCTTTTGTCACTCTAACTGTGCTCATTTCACACCTTTTGTGTTCATTTGTTCATTTTCTCTCTTTCTCCATAAACATTTGAATCCCTCCATACCAGCACACTATGGCTGCAGAGCGTACCATCTATAAAATGCACTGTGATGTCACCAAGGCCATTCAAGCTACATCACCCAAATCAGCATCTTGACAACCAGGAAGAACAAATGCAGTATGTACATGGGATGGGAACACCATCACCACCAACAGGTTCCCCTCTGAGTTGCCCATCTTCCCAGCTTGTAAATATATCGCTGTTCCTTCATTATCGCTGGGTCTAAATCCTGGAACTCCCTGCTCAGCAGAATGGTGGGAGGACTTTCACAAAAGAACAACTGTGGCTCAGGAAGGAGGTTCACCACCATCTGCTCAGGGACAATTAAGAATGGGTAATAAATTCTGGCTTTACCAGTGACACTCATGTTCCAAAAAATGAACAAGTAAATAAAAAAATACTATGTGGAAAAACATGAAATTTTGATATAACTTCTTATAAACAGTAACTCTGTATAAAATTATTTCCAACACTAAACTCGGTTTTCTAGTCTAATATGATTTGTGTATTTCTGAGTTTCCAAACATTATTGCTGCAACTATTATTAGTTCTTTGTGGATTCTTTAATATCACATTCCTGTCTGTGAGTCTGTAAAACTAACATCAGCTTTGAGGAACGCCTGCAGGCCCAATGTACCTGTGCACACAAAATCAATAAAATGTAAATCGTTAAAGTTGTTTCTTCTGATAAACTTCATTACTGTTCAACCAAGACATAATCTATTGAACATTACTTTCTCCTTTCTTCAATTCCATATCTGATCATAAAAAGGCAGTTTGTGAAACCAATAACAGAACCTGGAATTTGTAAAGCCATTTTTAAATCCAGTTAGATTGAAGCCCAGGTCTGATGGCCATTCAGTAGAGTTTTATAAAATGTGCCATGGCATGTAGGTCCAGTTCTAGTTAATGTCTTGATGAATCTCTCCAATTTAGTTCAGAGCCTACTTCATTAAAACAAGTTTCTTCAGTTTTAAATATCAAAGTTCATCCACAGATTGGGAGCAGGTGAAACACTTTCAAATAGTGAATTCAGGATTTTGCCAACAATAAGGAGCTTCTTGAATAATAAGTATGAGTCTGAGATATGGAAAGCAGGTAACTTTAAAAACCTCATGCCTGCATTGAACATTTGAAATTAAATACATATTTCATACATTTTCAACTGCTTGCAAAGGTCATAAGAATTGAAGGATCCTGAGCTGGAGTAGACCACCTGGGCCTTCCACCCTACACAACCACTTGATGAGACAATGGCGGAACTTTTATATTGCTTTCCTGGTTCAACCCTCATTCCATCAGTGCCAAAAAAATCTTGCCATCTCAATTTTGGTCATGATAATGTCTGAACATTTTCAGCTTTCTGGCACAGAGAGTTCCAAATATCACAACCCGAAATTTCTCTTCATCTCAGTCCTAAATTGCTGACCTTTTATCTTGGGAGGATGACCTATAATTCTTGACCATCCAGCCAGATGAAGAAGTTTCTCTGCATCTACTCTGTCAAGTCCTTTAACAAGTGAGTTCTTCTCTCATACTTCTAAATTCTAGCGAGTAGAGGCACATTATACAGTCCCTCTTCTTGGGATAATCCTCTCATTCCAGGAATAAATACAATGGGTCTTCATAGCATTGACCCAGAGGGATGTCCATCCTTTGTTCAAGAGTCCAAAAACTGTACATAGCCCTTCAGATGTGGTCTCACCAAATCCCACACAATTATTCTTTTATTCTTACCTTTGTAATGAAAACCAGCATACATTTGTTTTCCGAATTACTTGTTGTACCTGCATGTTAAATTTATGTGACTTGTGTACAAGGACATTTAAATATCTCTGAATCATATTTATCAAACTTTCATATTTTAGATAAGTGTTCTACTTTACTCATTTTTCTGACTGCAGTGGATTATTTTGTACATGCCAAGATTATACTGCATTTTCCACCTTAAACAATCACCGAACATGTCTATACCAATTCTTTTGTGTCTTCCTCAAAGCTTACTTTAGAAATGTGAACATTGAGTCAGATGGCAGGAAGGACTGGGGCTGAGGTGAGAGTGATCAAGGAGAACGATGAGAAAGAAAAGCAATAGTGCAGAGCAATGACAGGTATAACAATGCCCAGAGTGCATCAGGAAGGGGCAGAGTATATAAGCATAGAACATGGAACACAGAGCATAGAACAGTACAGCACAGAACAGGCCCTTTGGCCCACAAGGTTGTGTCCACATAGCTAATCCCTCCTACCTACAGAATGCCGATATCCCTCCATTTTCCTCTCATTCATGTGCCCATCCAAGCCTCTCTTAAAAGCCCCCAGTGAATTTGCCTCCACCACCCTATCAGGCAATCCATTCCAGGCATCCACCACTCTCTGAGTAAAAAATGTACCCCTCACGTCTGTTCTGAACCTATCCCCTCTCACCTTAAATGCATGCCCTCTGGTATTGGATCGCTCAATAATGGGAAAAAGATATTGCTTGTCCACCCTATCTATGCCCCTCATAATTTTTATACACTTTCAACGGATCACCCCTCAGCCTCTGCCGCTCCAGAGAAAAGAGCCCAAATTTGTTAGGCCTCTCCTGATAACACATGCCCTCTAATCCAGGCAGCATCCTAGTAAACCTCCTCTGCACCCTCTCTAAAGCCTCGACATCCTTCTTTTAGTGAGGTGACCAGAAATGCACGTAATAAATGCACCAGTAAATAAAATCAGAGTGAAGAAAGATGCTAGACAAAATTAAATGCTCTTTATCTGAATACACACAGCATTCATAATAAAATCAGTGAAGCATTGACACAAGTAGAAATAAATAGGTATGAATGAAAAACCACTACAAAAGCATGGTTGATAAAAGTGAAAAAAGATGCAGATGCTGGAAGTCTAAAGTAAAAACAGAAAATGTTGGAAACACTCAGCAAGTCTGGCAGCATCTGTGGGTAGAGAAACAGAGTTAATGTTTCAAGTTGAAAACCCTTTGTCAGAGCTGAGCAATGTGACCAAGGCTAGGAACTAAATGACGTTAAAAAGGATGGTCATAAAGAAAGAGGAGGTGTGGTAGCTCTCTTAATAAATGATGAAATCACTACAGTGATGAAAAATGACACGAGGCCAGAAGGTTAAGACGTAGAATCAGTTTGAGTGGAGGTAAAAAATAATGAGGCAAACAAATTGGAGAGAGAGTCCCCCCGCTCCCCCCTCCACCAACCAACTAATAGTAGTTATACTGTAGGACAAAGTATAAAAAGAGAAGTAATAGGGAGAGTGTAGAGAAGATATTGCAATAATCATGGGTGATTTTAATTAGCATATAGATTAGTGAAATCAAATTGTCAAGGGTAGCCTTGAGGACAAATTCAGAGTGTGTAATGAGGGAGGGTTAATTAATGAAAAGATCCCTTGAAAAGAGTAGCATGGTAGAATTACAAATTCAGTTTCAGGTTGAAAAACGTGGGTTTGAAATGAGTTTTCTAAACTTAAATAAAGGCAATTGCAGCAACATAAGGAAAGAGTTGGCTACAGTGGAATGGGAAAATAGGTAAGGTGGTCGATCAGCAGTTGCAGCCATTTAAGGAGATATTTCATAAATGTCAGCAAAGATTTATTGCAGTGTGGAAGAAAGACTCTATCAGAAGAATGTACCATTGTGGCTAATTAAAGAAGTTTAGGACGGTATCAGATTGAAAGAAAAGGCATACACTGTGGTGAAGATTAGTGATAAGGCAGAGGATTGTGAAATATCTGCAAACCAGTAAAGAATGACTAAAAAAAATTACAAAGAGGGAGATGATAGTGCAGGAGCCATAACAAGCAAATGATATGGAACAAACAGTACAACCTTCTATAGGTATATTGCAGCTAAAATAAATGTTGGACTCTTAGAGGATGAGACAAGGGAATTAATAGTGGGATAGAGAACAGACAAAGGTTCAAAATAATTATATTGGATTTGCCTTCATGGTAAAAGACAGCATAAGCGTTCCAGTAACAATAGATAATCCAATGGTTTTAGGGAAGGAGGAACTTAAAACAATCTTGATCTCCAGAAAAAAAAAGCACCAGGCAAACAAATAGGACTAAAGCCTGACAAGTCCTTTTGACGTGATGGTCTGCACCCTTGAGTCTTCAAGGAATTGGCTACAGAGATGGATGCATTGGCTTTAAATTACCAATCTACTATCCTTACCCGTCTCACTTAGTTATATTTCAAGTCGCACACCAGTTTGGTTGATTCTTAACTGCTCTATTGATCCAGCAAGCTATTCAGTTCAGGGGTAGTTAGGGACTGACAATCAATGTTGACTTTGCCAATAACACCCACATTCACTGAATGAATGAGTAAAGAAACAAATCTATCACTTCCACCCATTCTAACCATAGAAGTGCACATTATGGGTCATCCTTCAGAAAATAGAACATGTCTGCCAAATCTCCTCTTACCTGTTTCTGTTCTCAGGAAAAGAGGCAGAACTTTTGATAGAAAACTCCAGAGAAGGAAATATCACAGCAGTATAATATACTGTCCAAGCACAATTATCTGGCTTAAACATCTAATTGTAAGATTATAGCTGTTTTGCACAGTCATAGCAGCAGAACAAAAGAAGAACAAAGTCTTCCTACCTCATCCAATTAAAATTCTTTCTAAATGGCTCTTGCATTATAGAAAAACAAAGATGATCAAAACTAGAGGCAGGCTATTTTTTAAAGTTTTCTGAAAGAGTTCTTATTTTTCTCTTGTACTATTATGGCCAGTGCTGTGTGAATGTTTCTCTTGTTCATCTGACAAAAATAATCACTTTCTCATCTTTGTAGCCTCAGTCTGTGGAAATTCATATCCAATGCTGATCCAATACAGCTAATTCCACAAAACAAGGCCAACATTAACTGCCCACCCCGAAATGCCCACATGAAGCTGGAGATGAGGCACTGCCTAGATCCCTGCAGTCAACATGGTGAAGGTATTCCTTCAGTGCTTTCAGGTAGGGTGCTCCGGGAATTTAATCCAATGAAGATGAAGTAGCAGTGATATAGTTCTAAATCAGGATGGTGTGGGAGTTGAGAACTTGCAGATAAGGGTGTTACCATGCACCTTCTGTTCTTGTCTTTATGGTGGGAGGATGTGGATTTAGAAATCAGTGTCAAGGAAGCCTTTTGGTTGATTTCAGTCTATCTTCTTTCAATATTTTGAGAGATGAAACTGTAGCTGAGCAGCAATGGCAATTAGCCGTTAACACATGAGCAGTCCTATTGATACCTCGTTTTACTTTCTACTAAGCCTAATGTAAGCCAGAATGCTAATTCATTGTCATGTGTTTTGCACCATCTTCTCAGTATAATTTCATACAACCCTCCAATACCCTAGAACTCAAACTTGATAACATCTAATGACAATTTAGTTAAATATTTTTATAACATTATTGCTGTTTTACTTTGCCTGTCACTTGAGTTTCTTAACAAAGAACAATTAAATGCACTTAGTATTTGTGAAAAGTGTATATTTTGCTGTGGGCTCATGTGATAATGAGGACAAAAAGATAAAGCATGAGAACTGGAAGCACATTGGTTTGTACATTAGATAAGATAAGAGATCTTTATTAGTCACATGTACATCGAAACACACAGCGAAATGCACCTTTTTGCCTAGAATGTGCCGAGGGCAGCCCGCAAGTGTCGCCACACTTCCAGTGCCAACATAGCATGCCCACAACTTCCTAACCCGTACGTCTTTGGAATGTGGGAGGAAACCAGAGCACCCGGAGGAAACCCACGCAGTCACGGGGAGAACGTACAAACTCCTTAAGCCAATTCATGGACAGATAACACCAATTTCCACTGCGTTTTTAAGACAACATGGAACCTATTACACTATTAATGATTCCTACTTTTCTAATTAAATAGATCAAATGGATTCACCTACTTGGAAGGTTATGGGTAGATATTTGAGCTGGGTTATGAGCAGTAAACACTTGCACAAATATCAGCCACCATTTGTACTTAATTCTGTACATTCAGGTCCAGCTACAACTGACTATACAGAGGTGACCCTAAACAGCAGCTAATACTCATGCAAGTGTTTTAACACTGGGAACCAAAATGCATTTTATTTGCTCTTGGCTCAAATTTTAGTTTTATATGACTAAAAGGGTTCTTCTAATTTCCTGACATAAACTTCAATGAAACCTGATGGAACTCACTGTGTAGCACTGGGCAGGCACGGTAGTGTAGTGGTTAGTGTAACGCTTTACAGCGCCAGTGACCTGGGTTCAATTTCTGCCGCTGTCTGTAAGGAGTTTGTACATTCTCCCCGTGTCTGCGTGGGTTTCCTCCGGGTGCTCTGGTTTCCTCCCACATTCCAAAGACGTACGGGTTAGGAAGTTGTGGGCATGCTATGTTGGCGCCCGAAGCGTGGCGACACTTGCGGGCTGCCCCCCAGAACACTACGCAAAAAATGCATTTCTCTGTGTGTTTCGATGTACATGTGACTAATAAAGATATCATCTTATCTTATCTTAAATTAATCTTACATTGAAATTCCTTTAGGAGGGAGGCTGGGCATTTCAACTCACTGTATTAACAACATATGAAGAGTGAAACATTTCTATTTGTTTTGCAGATACATTGAAACAATCTGTATTATGCAGAATTGTAGAAAACTTGCAGTGCTGCCTTTTGAGGAAGATCAGGTTGATCAGTATTTCCAACATTTTGAAAAGGTTGCTGTGAGTTCAAACTGGCCAAAGGAAGGATGGGCTCTTATGGTACAGAGTGTGATTAAAGGTAAAGCTCAAAAAGCTTATTCTGCTTTGTCTGTTGAGGATGCAGCTGATTATACCAAGGTAAAACAAGCTGTGTTAAAGGCCTATGAATTGGTACCTGAAGCTTATAGACAAAAATTTAGAGACTTGAGGAAATCTGCAGATCAGACTTATATGGAATTTGCCAATGGAAAGAGAATATGTTTTGAACGATGGTACATGGCTAAAAATGTAGATGGGGATTTTGATAAATTGAAAGAATTGATATTAGTGGAAGACTTTAAAAGATGTGTTCCAGCTGAATTAACAACATATTTAAATGAAAAGGCAGTGGAAACTTTACAAGAAACTGCTAGGTTGGCAGATGATTATGCTTTAACCCATAAATCCAAATGGGGACAACCTAAAACCTTTCAAAAGAGTTACAAGGACAATCCAGGTAAACCGGAGATTACATTGGGAGGTAATCAAAAAGGAAAGGATGAAAAGAAGCCAGTGTTGGAGAAACCTGTTGAGCGTACTTGTTATTACTGTAAGAAACCTGGCCATGTGATATCTAATTGTGCCCTTTTGAAGAAAAGGAATGAAGCTGTGCCCAATGCTTGCTTTCAGGCAATTAAAAATCAAAAAGGTTTAGGAGATGCTGTTAAAGATCAGTCCTCGCAAGAGGTAAAAGCTGAAAAGTTGAAGGAGGTGAGAAAGGAATTCCGTTCTTATGTGTCAGAGGGTTTTGTTTCACTGAATGATGGGTCACCCCAGGTGCCAGTGAAAATTCTTAGAGTTACTGGGGCTTGCCAATCTCTCTTGCTGGACAGTGTTTTAAATTTTGGTGAAGAAACTGACACTGGTGAGGTAAATCTAGTGCGAGGCGTTACAGATGACACCATATCTGTCCCTTTACATAGGGTGAGTTTAAAGTCAAAGTTCGTAGAAGGACCAGTCGAGATAGGGATAAGACCTAGGTTACCAGTGGAAGGAGTTTCTTTGTTATTGGGAAATGACCTTGTAGATGGAGAAATTGTTCCTGTGGTACGGTTAACGACCAAACCAAGGATTGATGAGTCTGAGAATGATCCAGATGTTTACCCATCATGTGCGGTGACTCGAGCTAGAGCTAGAGAATTAGCCAAGACAGACAGTCTGGTGCAGTCTGATGTGGTTCCTTGTGACAGTCCTAAACAGGAAGTAAATTATGATGCCTTGTCTGAGACTTTTCTGTCTTCACTGGAGGATCAACATCCTTATAGTGAGCCTGAATTTAAAGATTTGTCTTTGTTGAGGAAGGAGTTTATGGTGGAACAGACAAAGGACCCTGGGTTGACAGAATTGAAAGAAAAAACACAACTCTGTCATGTAAACATGCTAAAGCCTTATTATGAGAGGGATTCAGTTGTGGCCTTGGTGGGTGATATGAAGGTTGTTTCTAGAATGCCTGATGTTGATGTTGAGGAAGGCCAATTTAGACCAAATATTGTTCCATCGAAACTAAAAAACCAAAATATCCTGGAGAACCTTGAAACAAAGTTGGACCATTTACAAGTTTCACAAAAACAACAGATGAGAGAATTAATTTTAAAATTTAAAAATCTGTTCCCAGATGTTCCAAACAGAACATCGATAATTACCCATGATGATGATGTTGGGGATGCAAAACCAATCAAACAACACCCGTATCGAATGAATGTGGAAAAAAGTAAACTTGTTGATCAGGAAATAAAATACATGTTGGAAAATGATATTATTAGACATTCTACTTCAAATTGGAGTTCGCCCTGTGTTATTGTACCTAAACCTGATGGAACTGTTAGATTTTGCACAGATTACAGGAAAGTGAATGCTGTAACAAATTCAGATGCTTACCCTATTCCTAGGGTGGATGATTGCACAGATAGAGTGGGAAAGGCAAAATTTCTTACAAAGATTGACCTATTAAAAGGGTACTGGTGTGTTCCATTAACAGATAGAGGAAGGGAGATTTCTGCCTTTGTAACCCCTTCTGGATTGTATGAATACAATGTTTTGCCATTTGGAATGAAAAATGCTCCGGCAACATTTCAAAGAATGATTAATTCGGTGATTCATGGGTTAAAACATACAGATGCCTACATTGACAACTTAGTGACTAGGAATGATACTTGGGAAGATCACATATCTGCATTAGAAAGGTTGTTTGAAAGACTTTCCAAGGCTAACCTTACAGTTAACTTGGCTAAAAGTTAATTTGGCCATGCCACTGTGACGTATCTTGGGTATGTTGTAGGTCAAGGCAAGCAAGCTCCTGTTCAGGCAATATCTGAGTTCCCTATTCCCACAGGTACGAGGACTGTTAGAAGATTTTTGGGAATGGTTGAACATTATCGAAAATTTTGTAAAAAATTTGCTGATATTGCTCTTCCCTTAACTAATCTTCTGAAGAAGGGAGTAAAGTTTGTTTGGACAGATTCTTGTCAAGCAGCATTTGAGAAGCTGAAAGCCATTTTATGCTACCATCCTGTGCTCAAAACACCTGACTTTGAAAAGCCATTTTCATTAGCAGTAGATGCCAGTGATGAAGCTGCAGGAGCTGTGTTGTTGCAGAAGGGTGACCTTGATGATATTGACCATCCTGTAGCTTACTTTTCAAAGAAATTTAATGAGCATCAAAAGAATTATTCCACCATAGAGAAAGAATTACTGTCGCTTGTTTTAGCCTTGCAACATTTCAGTGTATATGTTTGCACCGCTCAGAAACCATTGACTGTATATACAGATCATAACCCATTGGTGTTTCTGAGCCGAGTCAAAAACAAGAACAGAAGGCTGTTAAACTGGAGTTTAATTTTGCAAGAGTTTGATCTCATGATAACTCACATTAAAGGCAAAGATAATGTGATCGCTGATTGTCTTTCCCGATGTTAAATGGGAAACATATATCTGTACTAATCTGATATTCTGTAGTTGTGTAGCATGATAATTATTAACATTACTAACTGTATGCGCGGTTAAATTTTTCTTGGGAAAAATTCTTTTTAGGTGGGAGGTGTTACGGACTCAGTGAATGTCCCTTTAAGATAGAGAGAGTGTGTGTGTGTGTGTGTGTATGTGTGTGTGGGGCGTGCTTACGTCAATAGAAGATAAAGGACGTAATGACGTTGTTGAAGAAGCAGAAGAAGAAGAAGGAGAGAGAGAGAGAGAGAAGGGAGAGAGACACCAGCCTGTTAGTTTTCTCTATCGATGGATGAGAAACAATAACTGTGTCTGTCACTGAAATCCATGTATGGAAGTTGGAAGTAATCCGGTGGAGTTCATTTTGTTGCTGACCTGTAGAAGGAAACAGGTATTTGTGTGCGGACGACCACGATTCGGATGCTTTTCGGGGTGAGGAAGTCACTACCGAGTAAACACTGGAGTGTCGTTTGGGTTCCATCGTGGAACATTTGGATTTCGTATTTACTCTCTCTATGTTTCTCTACGTCTACGTCTTATCTTCAGACAACGGTGGTTGTTGAAGAAGCCCATGCTCATGTTTCACCTTATGGCTTGCGGAACTGAACTTTAAGAACCATTCTGGAACTTGGAGTTTGGGACTTTGTCACACACAAACACGAAGAGTTTAGTTTTGGGGTTAACGTTCGAGGTTTAACATTTTTGAATTCTAACATACTAACATTTTTACTTTTATTTTACGTATTATCATAAGTAGTGATTAATAAAATAGTTTTTAATACTGAATCATGCTCAGCGTGTTTCTTTTGTTGCTGGTTCGTGACACAAGCCATTCAGTCCATCAGATCTGCAACGTTCTTCCTCATCTCATTTCTTCAGAATACCTTCTATGTTTTTCTTCCTCGTGTAGTTATCTAGCTTCCTTTTAAATCTACACTACACTTGTTGCCTCCATGTTTCCATGCAGTCGCCATTTCCACATTCTAACCACTCTCAGGGAAAAGGCATCAGTCGGATTTATTGGTGGTGATCCTATATTTTCATCCTCCATAGACTCTGGAAATTAGAATCGCTTCCTGCATTTCTTCTGAACTTGGGAAGTATAAACTTGCTGACTATCTGCATTTCAATGTGACAAGTTTTTCAACAACAAAGCAGCTGTCAATGTTTTACAGAGAAGAATTTGCATTGGGATTAAAGATTGTCAGTATCTACTGATCAGATCATAAGAAGGGCAAAGCTGGAAGCCATTTATTCATTTGCTCTAGAATTTCTCTCTTTCTTCCCTGCAAGTTATAGCCTCATCGCAGCATCAGGCATGTGAGAATGTTCACATAATCACATTCAATAAACACATTTTATTGTTTATCATTGAGAAACTGAAGCAAGAGACAAAATTAGGCCAGTGCTGGAGGTGAACAAGGTAGGTAGTAAGGGGTAGAAATTGATTCTCAGATGCTTGAATCAAATGAAGCATACATTAGAGGCTGTATCAAAAATTCAGGTCCATTCACATCAATGCTGCCAATTGCCCCAATTCTGCAGTGCTCTGAGCACAAGTGTGAAATTCTGCCTGAGGTATACTAAGTAGCAATTAGCTGATGCTCAGTTGGAATTTTAGATACCGATAGATGTTAGAAAAAAAGATAAATTCAATGACACAAGGAAAGCAACAACTTTGGGATTCTGGAAACAAATCACATCAAATTGAAGGTGGGCCCCCATTGCAACATGGATCCAATAAAGAGGAACACCATAATTTTAAGGAAGAACGTTCAGGTGGAGTTGGATCAGAGTGAAGCAGAGAAACATTAAATTACAGAACCAATCAGACTGATTGCAAATCAAGAATGCAGATCATCATAACCGGTTTGGACGTTTGAATGAAACGCACGGGGTGACAGAAACCAGTCAGGCATTTCGTTGGTAAGTTGAATTAAAGGATTTAACCTTTTGATGTTGTCCTCCAATGCTTCCTTTAAAGCTTATTGTGAAGGCTGAAAGAAGAGCCTAAAAAACTGAAAGGAATCATTCCTGACATCTGTGCAATTTCTGCAATCAAAGCCCCTGTCAAACGAGACTCTACATCAGAAATAGACAATTTCTGAACCATAATTTCATGTAATTTTGACTAAATGTACTTTGATGGAGGTTAGACTCTATTTGCCTATCGCCCTTGGGTACAATAGGGGTCAAAGGTGGCCAGGTTCATGTTGTGTTGTCCCAGGCAGCCATTTAAAGCAGGTATGAGTACCAGTGCAGGGCTGATCACCAGCTTTAAGATCCCTCACTGCATTGATCAGTGCTGAGTGAAGCACGTGCCAATTAACACCCTTCACTTTCCTTATGTTTGAACATCAGCCAAACCTGCACTTCTTCAATTCGGTATTTTCATGCCCCTCAAACTGATTGTTTTAATTCTCCTTGGTTTCCCTCTAACCCTGGGCTATGGTGGCTTCCTTGTGATTTTGAATTGACCTTGCCACCCCATATTCACCTTCGTCCACATTACTGTCTTATGCTTTTACTTTTCAACTGCTGAAGTCACATGATTTTATCATTTTCAAATTCATTCCTCCGATTTTTTTCCTTATTATGCAATGTTACATACCATACCGCTAATTTAGACCATGGTGGACTGTTCTCGTCTGAAAAGAGTTCCCATGAAAATCCTGCCCCCAGCTTTTACCCACGATCTTTTTTTAACCCCAGCAAATTGATTTAAAGACCTTCACCTTCAGTTTTACAGACCTGGCATACACTATTTGGAGAAAATTCCATTCTTTACACAGAAAATAAATAAAACTGCAGATGGGGGAATCTGAAACAGTAACAGAAATGCTGGAAGAACTCAGCAAGTCAAGCAGCATCTGTGGGAAGAGACACCAGTCAACATTTTGGATCAGCAACCCTTCCTCAGAGGTGGGGGGAGAGTGGAGGGGTATCAGTTTTCAAAGCAGAGCTGGGCTCAAGCTGTCGTTCCAGGTGAAGCAGTGATTCACTTGCACATCTTCCAATCTATTCTATTGCATTTGGAGTTCACAATGTGGCCTCCTCTACATTTGAGAAGAAAAAGTGCACATTGAGCTTTGTCGAGCACCTGTGCTCAGTCTGCCTGGGTGATCCTGAACTTCCTGTTGCTTCCACATTAATTCTCAATCCCACTTCTATTCTGACCTGACTGTCTGTGGCCTCCTCCACGACGTAAACTGGAATTACAACATATTATCTTCTGTCAAGGCACTAGGCAACTTTCTAAAATAAACACGGAATTTTACAACTTCAGGTACACTGTCCTCTTATCCTTACCTGTCATAATGCTTATGCTCCTTTTCACCATTTCTATAAAATACCTCACTAAAGGTCAGTACTTGATCCCCTTATCACATGCTCTGTCTTAACTAATCACCATACTGTCTTTTGTCTTACTCCTCACTTCTCCCCCAGTTCAACTTTGAAGACTGACACACATTCACTCTTCCCCCCAGTTCTGAGGAAGGGTCGCTGACACGGAATGTTAACTAGTTTCTCTTTCTATGGATGCTGCTTGATTGGCTGAGATCTTCCAGCATTTCTGTTTTTGTTCTGTTCTTTACATGTCCGAGTCAATGACTTTCATCTTGAGAGTTCTCTTCATAAAACTCGTTGTGTTTCAACCTCCAAAAATAAAAGCCTTCTTATGCAAAAAAAAATCCTTGACTACGACATAAGCCTTTTCACTAAATTTCTCTATTTGAATGGTTATAACAATTATTCCCTTCAAATAGAAATTGATTAAGGAAGACAAATATCCCAAAGCACATCACAAAGGCACACAAAGAGAGAAGAGAACATTTAGATAAACAAGAAGTATACTTCATCACATCTCTTCAAAAGCTTTTTTGAGCCAGGCCCATTTATGAGCAACACAATTTAAATTTAAGCTCTTTTTTTTGCTATGTGACACTCAACGGGATAATAACACTTTTGTCTGACCATGCACATTAACTCAAAGTGGCTCTGTGTTTTGTTACAGAATTTAGAACATATTTCTAAGGTTCTATTAAAAAGAAATCAAAATAGAGGAGCTCAAAAGAGCACTATAACATTTATTGTGCTAATTTATGCAATAGATTTTGAAATCCTCTCCATGTGTCTCTCAAAGTTAGTTGGATGTGTTCCTTCTCTTTTAGTTAAACCAATGAAATATTTGGATACTTCTTAAAAACATATGTTCTCGCCTTTCAGTTTTGGGAAATCTCTTAAGCTTTGGGAAATTTCTGTGTGATATGATCAAAGGATCAGAAAGTTTATTGGATTTTCTGATAAAAGAAAAGAAGAATAGTTTTCTATCAAAAATGGCCTTTTGAAATCACAAATGACTTTAAGAAAAAGCCCAAATGTTTTGTGACATCAACAGCATTTCAATTCGTGAAAGCACCCAAAGAAACATTTATCTCCAATCTCATAATGTTTGTGTTTTGTTTTCATTTGCTAAATGTGGGCACTGGAAACATCAGCTTTTATTGTCCATATCTCACCACTCTTGGGAAGGTGGTGGTGAGACATTGCTTTGAACCATTGCAGACCATATGGTGAAGTTGATCCCACTGGTGCTGTTGGATAAGGAATTCCAAGATTTTGACCCAGTGACAATATTCTGATAACATGTCACTGATCTGATCTGTTAAGTCTGCTTACACCTCACACTGCCTACCAGCAGAGTATTTTCTGTTTATATTTCAGACTTCCATCATCTGGAACGCACTGCCTGGGTACTGGTGGAAGCAGGTATGATAGTGGCATTTAGGAGGCATTTAGATAGGCATATGAATATACAAAGAATGGAGAGATATGGATCATGTGAAGGCAGAAGTGATCAGTTTAATTTGGCATTGTGTTCGGCTCAGGCATTGTGGGTCCACAGTCCTGTTCCAATGTTGTTCTGTTCTATGGTCTATGTTTTAGCTGCGGCATTTTGCTTTAGTCTTTAACTACAAGGAGTTGGGCAAACAGGAGAGGTGGTAAACTGATGGTAAAGGATAGACTGTGTGGAACCAGATGTAGAAGTAGAAGCTAAACGCCAGATGGGTTGTTCAAGAGTGGACATGTTGACAAGTTGACCATTTGTGTATCCAAGAGAATCTGTGTCACACTCCAGGCTGCCAGATGGGACTGCAAAGTGAAGTGGGAGATGTTACTCAGTAAAGCGAAAGATGCACATTCACCAAATGCCAATTGCCCACATGTGAAGTGGGCACAGAATATAGAGGCTGGGAGAGATCATGAGAACAATTGATCAGAAAAGAGAGCTGTGGCATCCAGTGATGACCAAGACCAGGCTCAGCTAGGATCCAGATAGAAGAAGGGGCAAAGTAATGTTCCTCAGGGACCTGAAAATTGCAAGGTATTACATCTTCCTAAGTCGAAAAGGGTTTTCTCTCTTCTCTATCTTAAATGGCTGAGCTTTTATTCTGTGACAATTTTGAACATACAAAATTAGATAAAATGAAATGATGCAATTAAGAGGAAATGGGAAACATCAGGAGAAAGTGCCCGTGACACCTCAATGAGAGAGGGTCCAGAACTGTATCTTGATTTGCTCTTTGCAAGACAGTTTTACGTTCTTCACGTTTAAAGAACAATGTAGCACTGCTAGTTTTGAACCAACAATGATGACAATAGAGAGTAAAGTTTCAAGACAATTAATTAATTTAATTTAATAATTTCATTGTTATAAATTTCCAAATTTAAGCAAATATGATATGTTACACTGCATCTTCCAAGCAAGATGAATAATCTATCTTGGACGGATGGACCTGTTCTTATCTCTGTTTAATAATAATTTTAAAAAGGTTTATATGATTTTGCTTAATTTATTTACACTAATTTTTCAAATTCTTTGCCACTTAATTTTTATTGGATAATCTTCATTTAATTTGTAGTTATTGCATACAGAATACATAATCAAACATTGTTCAAAGAGAAAAGTAGACTTGGAAATATTATTTCATTAACACAACAGAAAGATATGAATTAGCTTTTATTCTAGTGAATTTCTAAGTAGTTTACTTGAGATACTTTGATAAAAATATTCCCTGCTGCAGGCAGGCATGTATTTTTCTTTAGTTCTTTTCCTTTTCAAAGCAGGTTCTTTGAAAGGAAATACTTCAGGTTAGAGAGATAGCTTGTTTAGCTACTGTCACTTGTTTGGTAGTGACAGTATGTAATTTTGGATAAAAATGAAAATTAATACTGCTTTCATGTCAGAGGTAGCTGGAGTGTGGGGAGTTGTGGCTGGGGGAACAGGAGCTGAATATCTGTAAGAAGTTGTCTCACCTATTTTCTGAGTTCAGCATGAACCCCTTTGGGTTAAGGAACAAACACTGTCAAGGTTCACAGAGCAGCAGAACTCAATGTTCCTTCAGAACTTCACTAAGTCTGGGAAGATTATAAAATAATCCAAATACAATCACAACAAATGGCATGATATATTTGTGGGCAATGGTGCAGCATGTAGACCTGCTGCTTCACAAGTCCAATGACTCAGAGTTTAATCCTCACCTCTGGTATTAACTGTGTGAAGTTTGTGTAATCTCCCTGTGATCACAAGTATCCCACAGGAACTCTGGTTGTCTCCCACATCTCAATGGCATATGGGTTAGTAGGTCAATTGGCCACCGTAGATTGTGTATGTGAGTGGTAGAGTCAAGACAGAGTTGATGGGAATGTGGGGAAAATAAAATAGGATTGGAGTAAGGAGACACAGGAGACTGCAAATGGAATCTGGAGCAAAAAGCAAACTGTTGGAGGAACTCAGCAGCATCTGTGGGAGGAAAGGAATAGTCGACATTTCGGGTCAAGACCCTGCATGGGGACTGAGAGTGGAGAGGGAAGATTGCCAGTATAAAGAGGAGTGGGGGAGGGCTGAGACAGGGGCCAGTAGGTGATAGGTGGACTGAGCAAGGGTGAAGGATGATGGGCAGATGGAACCAAGTGGGGAAGGGGAGAGGCGGAGCTGGGAGACAAGGGCAGAAGTTTGCTAGGTGGAAGCAGACAAAGAAAAGGAAATAAAAAGGGAGATGGGGCATGAGATTAGTGTAAGTGGGTGTTTAATAGTTGGTGCAGACTTGGTGGGCCACAGGGCTTGTTTCCATTCTGTATAGATTAATGGCTCCATGATTACATGAAATTACTTACGATTATTCAATGTAAAATACTGCAAACTATTGTATATTAATGTTAGCTCTGTATTCTGTACCTTACACAACTTTAACCCTTAACAATAATGATGATAACTACTCACATATACTTCTCTCTAACTATTTGATTACCCCTTTGTATCATCTTCATCCTGTTTGCTTGCTGCAGGACTAGGAACTATTTCCATAGAACTATTCCATAGAACAATACAGCACAATACAGGCCCTTCGGCCCACCATGTTGTGCCGATCTTCAAACCACTCCAAGGGCTATCTAACCTCCTCCTCCCACATATCCTTCTATCTTAAATTCCTCCATATGCTAAGTAGTTTACTTGAGATACTTATTCCTCCATATCTAACAATCTCCTGAACTTGCCCAACGTATCAGCCACCACCACCACCCCAGGCAGCGCATTCCATTCACCAACCACTCTCTGGGTGAAAAACCTCCCTCTGACATCTCCCTTGAACTTCCCACCCATTACCTTAAAGCCATGCCTTCTTGTATTGAGCATTGGTGCCCTGGGAAAGAAGCGCTGGCTGTCCACTCTATCTATTCCTCTTAATATTTTGTATACCTCTATCATGTCTCCCCTCATCCTCCTCCTCTCCAATGAGTAAAGCCCTAGCTCCCTTAGTCTCTCGTCATAATCCATACTCTCTATTTGAGGCAGCATCCTGGTAAATCTCCCCTACACCCTTTCCAATGCCTCCACATCCTTCCTATAATGAGGCGACCAGAACTGGACACATACTCTAAGTGTGGTCTAACCAGAGTTTTGTAAAGCTGCATCATTACTTCGCAGCTCTTAAACTCGATCCCACGTCTTATGAAAGCTAACATCCCATAAGCTTTCTTAACTACCCTATCCACCTGTGTGGCAGCTTTCAGTGATCTGTGGATGTGAACCCCCAGATCCCTCTGCTCCCCTACACTGCCCAGAATCCTGCCATTTACCTTGTATTCCACCTTGGAGTTTGTCCTTCCAAAGTGTACCACCTCACATTTCTCCGGATTGAACTCCATCTGTCACTTGTCAGCCCAGCTCTGCATCCTATCAATATCCCTCTGTAAGCTTTGACAGCCCTCCACATTATCCACAACACCACCAATCTTTGTGTCATCTGCAAACTTGCTAACCCACCCTTCCACCCCCTCATCCAAGTCATTAATAAATATCACAAAAAGTAGAGGTCCCAGAACGGATCCCTGTGGGACACGACTAGTCACATCCCTCCAATCCGAATGCACTCCCTCCACCACAACCCTCTGCTTTCTACAGGCAAGCCAATTCTGAATCCACACTGCCAAGCTGCCCTGGATCTCTTGCCCTCTGACCTTCTGAAGAAGCCTACCATGCGGAACCTTGTCAAATGCCTTACTAAAATCCATGTAGACCACATCTACTACACTACCCTCATCAATCTTCCTGGTCACCTCCTCAAAGAACTCTATCAGGCTAGTGAGGCAAGATCTTCCCTTTACAAATCCATGCTGGCTGTCCCTAATCAGTCCATGATTCTCTAAATGCTCATAGATCCTATCTCTAAGAATCCTTTCCAACAGCTTGCCCACCACAGACGTAAGGCTCACTGGTCTGTAATTCCCCGGACTATCCCTACTACCTTTTTTGAACAAGGGGACAACATTCGCCACCCTCCAATCCTCCGGTACCATCCCCATGGACAACAAGGACTCAAAGATCCTAGCCAACGGTTCAGCAATCTCCTCTCTCACCTCACGAAGCAACCTGGGGAATATTCCATCAGGCCCCAGGGACTTATCTGTCCTAATATTTTCTAACAGTTCCAACACATCCTCTCTCTTGATATCTACACACTCTAGAATATTACCCTTACCAACACTGTCCTCAGTGTCATCAAGACCCCTCTCCTTGGTGAATACTGAAGAGAAGTATTCATTGAGAACCTCACCCACTTCCACAGCTTCCAGGCACATCTTCCCAGCTTTGTCTTTAATCGGACCTACTTTTACTCTAGCCATCCTTCTGCTCTTCACGTACAAGTAAAAAGCCTTGGGATTCTCCTTAACCCTACTCGCCAAAGACTTTTCATGTCCCCTTCTCGCTCTCCTCAGCCCCTTCTTAAGTTCCCTCCTTGCTACTCTATATTCCTCAGGAGCCCTGTCTGCTCCTTGCTGTTTACACCTTAAGTATGCTGCCTTCTTCTTCCTAACTAGTTGTTCCACCTCCCTTGTCACCCATGGTTCCTTCACCCCGCCATTCCTTCTCTGCCTCACCAGGACAAATTTATCCCTAACATCCTGCAAGAGATCCCTGAACATCGACCACATCTCCATAGTAAATTTCCCCTCAAAAATGTCACCCCAATTTACACTCTCTAGTTCTCACCTTATAGCCCCATAATTCGCCTTTCCCCAATTAAATATCTTCTCGTCCTCTTTGCTCCTATCCCTGTCCATGACAATGCTAAAGGTTATGGAGCAGTGGTCACTGTCCTCCAAATGCTCACCCACCGATAGATCTGTCACCTGACCTGGTTCATTACCTAAAACTAGATCTAATATGGAATTCCCTCTAGTCGGCCTGTCAACATACTGTGACAGGAATCTGTCCTGGACACACTTAACAAACTCCACCCCATCTAAACCTTTGGCACTAAGCAGGTGCCAATCAATACTTGGGAAGTTGAAGTCTCCCACTATAATAACCCTGTTATTTTCGCATCTTTCCAAAATCTGCCTCCCAATCTGCTCCTCAGTATCCCTACTGCTACCAGGGGGCCTATAGAATACTCCCAGTAGAGTAACTGCTCCTTTCTTGTTCCTAACTTCCACCCATACTGACTCTAGAGAGGATCCTTCTACATTACCCACCCTTTCTGCCGCTGTAATAGTGTCCCTGACCAGTATCACCACCCCTCCTCCTCTTCTCCCCTCCTTCCTATCCCTTTTAAAACACTGAAATCCAGGAATATTCAATATCCATTCCTGCCCTGATGTCAGTCATGTCTCTGTGATAGCCACAATATCGTAGTCCCATGTACTTATCCAAGCTCTCAGTTCATCTCCCTTATTCCTGACGCTTCTATCATTTAAGTAAATGCACTTTAGCCCATCAGCCTTACTACTTTTATAGCCTGTACTCTGCTTCTCCTTCCTCAGAGCCTCTCTACCTGTTATATCTGACATTTTCCCATCCCCTTCTTCCTCTGACCTACTCCTCCGGTTCCCATCCCCCTCGCAAACTAGTTTAAACCCTCCCGAACCACCCTAGCAAACCTGGCTGCAAGGATATTGGCCCCCCTCAGGTTCGGGTGGAACCCCTCCTCTCTGTACAGGTCCCACATTCCCCTGAAGAGATCCCAGTGATCCAAAAATCTAAATCCCTCCCTCCTGCACTAGCTTCTCAGCCACACATTTATTTGCCATCTCCTCCTATTCCTACCTTCACTATCATGTGGCACTGGCAGCAATCCCGAGATTGCTACCCTTGAGGTCCTGTTCTTCTGCCTAGCTCCCTAAACTGACTTTTCAGGACCTCATCCCTCTTCCTACCTATGTAGTTGGTACCAGCATGAACCACGACTTCTGGCTGTTCTCCCTCCCGCTCAAGAATCCTGTGGACCCGATCAGAGACATCCCGGACTCTGGCACCTGGGAGGCAACATACCTTCCGGGATTCATGCTCACTGCCACAGAGCCTTCTATCTGTTTCCCTGACTATCGAGTCCCCTATCACTACTGCCTTCCTCTTCTCCTCCTTTCCCTTCTGAGCAGCAGGACTAGTCCCAGTGCCAGAGACCTGGCTACTGCTGCTAGGCCCCTGCAGATCATCCCCCCCCAATAGCTTCCAAAGCGGAAAACCTGTTATTGAGGGGAACAGCCTCCGGGGTCCTCTCCACTATCTGCCTGTTTGTTTTCTTTTTCCTTTTCCCTCCCCTGAAAGTCACCCTTCTATCTACTTCCTGGACTCCAGAAGTACCTGCTCTAAGGGGGATGACTGTCTCCCGATGTACAGTACCTACATAACTGTCTCCCTCCCTGATGCTCCGCAGTGTTTGAAGCTGCAAGTCCAGCTCATCAAGTTTGAGCCGAAGTTCCTCCAGCCTCAAGCACTTACTGCAGATGTGGCCAATGTGGACTGCAGCAAGGTCCACGATCTCCCACATCAAGCAGCTGCAGCACACCACCATGTCCTCTATCTGAACTAATTCTTTTTTTCTCCCCCTACCTAGCTTTTTCCTACTTAAATATTTCTAACAGATAACAGGTAAACCTTACCTTTACCTACCAGCTACTCACCTGCCTCACCCCTTTAGCGCCTAAGCCCCTTGAGCCAAAGCCCAAATCACTCTGCTCCCTCTCACTCAGCTGCCCGCTCCGACGCTGCCTTCTGGATATGGCCGTTTGCTTTTTAAACTGCCCGCACTTTACCTGCTGACGTCACGTGCCTGTGCAGTCCTGCCCCCCCACTATTCCTGATGAGAACTTATATAAAACACTTATAAAAAAGAACCTTATAAGCTAAACCTTATAATCAAAACCTTTTTAAGAAAAAAGAAAAAAAAGAGAAAAACTTATTTGCTCTGAAGTCCCAACGCCTGCCAAAGCGAAACCCACCCATTTGCTGTAGAATAGTTTGATGTTCATTCATTAGGACTACAAAATGGCTTGATGTTTGGGCCTTCTGTTGTTTGTCAAATATCTTGATGATTTGGATGAGAATGTACGTGGCATGATTAGTAACTTTGTGGATGACATCAGAAAATAGTTGTCTGAGATTACAGCAAGATACTGATCGACTAGGAAAGTGGGCAAGGGAATGGTAGATCGAATTTAACTTGGACAAGTGCAGGACAGACACAGTAAATGGCAGGGCTCTGGGGAGTGTCGTTAGGGTACAAATACATCCATCCCTGTAAATGGGATCACAGGTAGTCAGGGTAGTGAGGGAGCTGCATGCTCTGCTTGCCTTCATCGGCCAAGGCATTGAGATGAGAGTTGAGACGGCATGGTACCAGTTATACTAAACATTGGTTAGGCTGCACTTAAGAGTATTGTGTATAGTTCTGGCCACCACGTTGTAGGAAGGATGTAATTAAGCTTGAGAGTGTGCAGTAATTACTCACAAGAATGTTGCCTGGATTGGAGGGCTTGAGTTAACAGGGCAGATTGGATACCTCTATACTAGGCCTGTTTTCCCTGGAGCAAAGGAGGCTGAGAGGTGACATCATGGAGTTATATTGAATTATGAGAGGCATAGATTGAGTAGGCAGCCAGTGCCTTGTTTCCCATTGTAAGGGTGTCTGAAACTTGAGGGCATAGGCTTAAGGTGAAATGGAGGAGATTTTAAGGTGAGGTAGTTGGTATCTGGAATGAGGAGGTGGTGGAGGCAGGAACAGTAACAACATTTAAGAGGCTTCTGGTCAGGTACTTGAATGAGCAGGAAATGGGGAGATATGGAATTAATGTAGGCAAGTGGGATTAGTTTAGATAGACATGGCCGTCGACATAGACATGGTACAACATAGAAGGGCCTGTTTCTATGTTGTACAACTCTATGACTCTAAAAATCTGAGCTTATCTGTATTCTGAAAATTTGGTATATGGGTTTCATGTTGGCATTAAGGCTCAGAGAAACTTGTCTGTATTTGTATAAGCAGGCTCTTTAGTATTTTCTCTCAGCACACAGACTGTTCGAGAAGTTGAGCAAAAAGCCCCTTGGTTCCTCATGACATGCTACGATAAAATATTTGGTCAATTTTTAGTCTATGTTGGTTTCCCATGAAGTATGAGTACACCTACTGGAATCTGCTTGGCTTCACCTCTCCCCAGTGATCACACTGAAGACATGTATGGATATGTTACTGCAGTTTGAATGTAACCAACCCTGGAGGCTAGTCTTCCAGCTCTGATTAAAGGTCATTGATCTGAAACATTGATTTTATTTTTCTCTCTACAGATGCTGCCTGATCTGCTTGCTTCTGACATTTAAATTCATACATGCATCTACTTCACCCAGCTAGAAGTTGAGATTGGTCAGAAAAAATTCAGTCCTATGATTTAACTTTTAGGTTGTCACAATTTTCCTTTTGTGTTTCAGAATTTCTCTTGCATATTTCTATTTTCCTTCATCTTCCCAGATCTAATGTACAATGAACTCCTTGACCATAGCTTGACACCACAGATGGGGCATTTTATGTCTCCAATGAAAATGTATGAAGTGGACTGCTAATAGGTTCACACAGCTGTGGAATGGTTAATGGTATTATTAATATGTGGTCATAGCCACATTTAAAAATCAGTCTGTTCTTTGAACAAACGTGAGCAGGAAATGTGTCAGATGTGGTTTGACAGCCAATTGATGACACCCAAGCTGGCCAAGTGGATTGCCTCAGTCCCTCAGACATTGTTGGTCCAGGACAGAGCTAGGAGTTTGGCTCATTATTTGCGCCAGACCATATTCATAGTTCTGTAAGCCCAAGATGCCTTATTTGTTCAATAAATGGGCACAGCCTGCACTAGGCCTTTCAGCATGCTCTGGTATCTACATTTCAGGTAGAAATCCAGGAACTTACTGATGAGATCAGACCTTTTCTGACTGTTGAATTGGTGATGATGTTCATCTTCTCTTATAATGTTATATTTAAACAAAATATGAAGACTGTCACATGACTTCCATAATTTATGTTTTTAAGCATGACCAAAAGAAAAAGTACTAGCCCCTGACATTAATTTTAATGATTGTTCATAGGATTCGATACAAGTCTTTTAGCTTCTACATTGTCATTCAGACTGCAAACCCACAAGCTTTCTTTTGGAGGTCTTTGTTTTTTGCCTTTTACCCTCTTATAAACTACACCTCTATTTCTGACCAGAGGTTTTTCTTTCTCTCATTCTTTGCCTTCATATCAAAAAAATTACAGGACATAGATGGACACAGAAGAACAGGTGGTCTATTTAACTATCCTAACTCTGTCCCCCACCATCCCCACCTCTTGTGCCATTCAATTACAATTATTTTCTGAATGATTCCAAACATTCTGCAGGCATTTATTTATTTAAGGCATTTATTTAAGTTATTTATTGGACATAAATCTGTAAAAGAACTAAAGAAATTGAATAGTGGGTAGACTGTACCACTCTGGACACTATTCCACCATTCAATAAGATCTATGCTCACATGGTCTTTAGCTTCAACTTCACTTTTCTGCCCATAACCTTTGATTCCACTTTCATTGAAAAACTATTTGGGATTTGAATATGCTGAATTCACATGTTTAAAATAGCATAGAAGGAGGACATTTGGCCCATTAAGTCTCCGCCAGCTCTTGGAGAAACCCCATTAATCCCATTCCCCCACTGTTAGCCTGTAACCTATTCTCTCCCACACGCCATCAACCTGATTCTACAGCCATTAGGGGTAACCAGCCAACCAGCAAATCTTTGAGACGTGAGAGGAAACTGAAGCACTCAAGGGAAACCTGTGCAGTCACAGCGAGAATGCACAACCTCTACACAGGCAGCCGTGGTGGTGAGGAATAAATATGAGAGAGCAGCACTACCTGCTGTGCAAATCCCCTACCCACAATGACTCAGCACCTGTAGCTCTCTGGGTTGGGGAATGGCAAAGATGTATAACTCTTTCTGAAGAGAATTTTCTTATCTCAGACCTAACTCTGAGACTATCCTTATTCCTGGAAACATTCTCACAACATCCATCCATTTGAGCTCCTCAGAACCTTCCTGGTACAATAAGATCACTTCTCATTCTTCCAAACCCTGGAGAATAAGAGCCAATTCTGCTAAGTTGTTTCTCATACAACAACTCTCTCATTCCAGGGATCAGTCTAGTGAGCTGTTGCTGCATTCCTTCTGTAGCAAGTTTACCCTGACTGAAATAAGGACAAAAACAACATGCAGTACCGCAGGTGTAGCCTCATCAACGCTGATTACAGTTGTAACTATCTCAAGGTTTATTCCAAATGCTATTGACAAATTTTCTGATGTTGGTACTAAAATTAGCTGTTAATTTTATGAACAACACTTTGTTATGTTAGAACTGTTTAATTTGGAGCACTGTTCTGGATTATCTTTTTATGCCCTTCATTGATTTATCTTCTTCTGTATAGTTACACCTGAGGTATCTGTTTTCCAGGCTAAAAATCTCACATTTCTCCAGAATAGATCATTCATCGTCACCTGAACTGGTTGTTGTTTTGCTTGGCTTTGACATGTTGATATTTAAAGTCAGTGGTAGCAGTGTCAAACTTGGAGGAAATCCACTCAGTATTTTCTCTTATTCTGATACCATTCCCCAGAAGACTTCTTGGTGTTCCCTAACTTTCAGCCAGCTGCTTATCCATATTCAGGCTTACCCTATGTTCTCAGTCAATTTTAAGACTGACAAATAACTTAATCAAAAGCATGTGGAAAAGCCTTGGAGAAGAAGGAAGTGAGTCACTTACCATAAGATACCTAGCCTCTGACCTTCTGTGATAGCAATGCTATTTTTGTTACTGGTCCAGTTGAATTTCTGGTCAATAGTGCCTCCCAGAATATTGATGGTGGGGGAGTTGGTGATGGTAATGTTGTTGAATGACAAGGGCAAATGGTAAATACTCTCTTGTTGGTCATTGCCTGTAATGTGGTCTGTGGTATGAGTGTTACTTTCCACTTATCATGCTTGAATATTGTCTTGGTCTTGGTGAATGGTCCATTTAGTCGTGAGTTGCAAAAAGAATTATGCTGTCATCAGTGAACAATCACATTTCTGACATTGAAAGTCATGGATGAAGCAGCTTAAGATGGTTGTGCCCAGGACACTGCTGTAAGGAACTCCTATTGTGATGTCCAAGGGCTGTGATGATTGATGTCTGATCACCATGACCATTTTCTGTTGTGCATGGTATGATTCCAACCACTGGAGTATTTCTCTTTTGATGAACATTCATTTCAGTTCTACCTGTTTCCTTCAGCTCTCTGGTCCATGGTTGTTCAAGTAAAATTTGTTACTGATGTTGGAGCAAAATTTCAGTGCAAATTCAAGTGTAAGAAATTTGTGTTAGGCAACACAGGAGCTATGTGGAATTCTGATAGTGTAGAGCAATCTGCACAAGTCTTCTCTTGTAATAAGATTCCCACTACTCTTAGATCAAAAGTATATGCTAGCACTGTGCTAATATTGCTAAGGTGATAATCAACAGCCCTGGACTAAAGTTCTTGAAGACTGAGATTGAATCCACCGTGACAGCTGGGGAATTCAAAATCAGTTAATAAAGAAGAATGGAAGAAAGAAGACTACGAGTGTGGTGATCATGAAGCTACCTTCAAATGTTTTCAGAACATCTTCTTCAGTCCATATTTAGTTCCAGATGTCCAGCAATGTGATTGCCTCTTGACTGCATTCTGAAATGTCCCGATAGGAGACTCATTTATGAGGCAATTTGACAATAAATGCTGACCCTACCAATGCTGTCCATATTGCAAAAATGAATAAAGAAGAAAAGATAACTGTTAAATACTAGGGCTGCTTTCATTTTACAACTGTTTACTGATTTTGTTCAAACTCCCAGAATAAACTTAGTCAATGTCCTTGAAATATGGCTAAAGGTCCAATAAAGCATACATAGAATTAACTTTTTCAGCAATCTTTCAAACTTGCTTCCACTGGATTACAGAAGTGACCTTGACCATGTAATCAATGCTTTATGTCTTCTGGCAACATATTACATTCCTGATGGCTTCTGTCACCTCTGAGACAATTTCTAAGTGTGATGCTCCTCCAATGCAAGCATAATGGACTAAATTGTTACCTTAGATTTTCAATCAACTTAAAAGAAATGATCCCGTGTTTTTTGATACATTCCTCTTTCTCTTTTTGTATAAAGTTATGAGAACTTATTTGCTTTTATCTCTCTCCTAATCATTTCAGCAATATTTTCAGTTTCTATTTTAATTCCTTTGCTTTCTTTCCTAATAGGTTGTTAATTCTCATATTAAAAGCATATCTTAATGAAACAAATAATCCTAGAGTGAAACAAAGATGCAGTTAATGAATATAAATACCTGTGGCTAAATAATGAAATGCATTTATCTTATAACAAACAGTAATTAACCACACTGGCAATTACTAACAATCATTTGAGCTGTGACCTCACTCTGTAATCCCTTCCTTAATTTTTTTTTAGTTCTTAAACCTCAATTAAAATATTCTAATCATCTAATAGTTGACCTTTGCTAATGGCCTTTTATGATTTATCCCTTTCAGTTTGTTTGACAATGAATAAGAATGAGGCTGTCAAAAATACCCTGAAGGGTTGACTGTGAAATAATTGAGTAGTTAAAAGCAAAGTCTGAAAATGTTCCATTAAGAACACAAGAGCATAATAGAACAGAGAGTGGGCCATTAAGCCCATCGAATCTGATGTACACTCACTAAAATGTTGTAAATAATAAATATGAATAACATCAAATTTTCCCAATTTATATTCCATCTGTTTCTTTTTGACCATTCATTTAACTGTCTACATCCCTTCATGAAGTCTACACGTACCTCACAGCTCTCTTTCACAATAAAACATCAACATGCCAAAATCAGTTCAGAAAATTTGAATGATTGTTTTTAGAAGTTTTCAACATTTTTATTCTTATTCTGGAAAAGTGAAAAATGAGATTATTACCATGAGATAAGCCATAAATCAAGATTGTTTAGAAACTTACTCTGGTCAGTCATGGTACATATACTGCATGGGACTAACAGCACAAGGTACTCTACTTTCAGAATTCATTCCACTGAGAATGAATGCAGAAACAAATTAGTTACCACAAAATACCCAAATAGATCCATCTCAGATTTATTTGTGAACAGTTCAGGTGGGTGCATGAGAGATTTTTAAAAATATAAATGCACAGAATTATCATTGTGTGGTGACTCATCGTCCGCGCAGGCGAACCGGCTGGGCGGTCAGGGAGCATGTCGTCGGAGCAGCGGAGCCCAAGATGGCGCTGGGCCTTCGTCTTCCCCGAGTGCTGGGGGAGAATCCGTGTGCATGAAAAGATTTCGATGACGTAGCACGTACGTCATTTCTGTTTTTGGAAGGTGGGAACTGCGCGGTTTAAAAGGTCCGCGCAAGGCGGGTAAATAAATCGGTCTTGTTCCACAGCTTGCAGACTCGTGTCTTTATTCTTGCATCGCGGTAGCAGCCACTACATTGGTGACCCTGACGGTCCAAATGGATTTTGGACCCACACAATGAACGACAACGCAGCAGCCAACGCAATGGCACTCAAGCTGCCCACCCTTTGGATGCTTCGGCCCCGCATGTGGGTTCGACCAGGCCGAAGCCCAGTTCCAACTTCGACGGATCACCTCCGAATCCACACGGTACTACCACGTGGTCAGCTCCCTGGACCAGGAGACAGCCACCCAGGTCAGAGACTTCATCCAGCCTCCTCCGGAGGAAGCCAAGTACCTGCCTTTCAAGGCCCTTCTCATTCCGACCTTCGGCCTCTCCGGTCGTGAGCGCACCGCCCGCCTGCTTCATCTCGACGGCCTGGGGGACAGACCTCCATTGACCCTGATGAACGAGATGCTGGCCTTGGCTGAGGGACACAAGCCCTGCCTGATGTTCAAGCAGGCCTTCCTCGAACAGCTGCCCCATGACATTCACCTGCTGTTGGCCGACGCCAACTTCAGCAACCCATGTGAGGTAGCTGCCTGGGCAGATGTCCTGTGGAAGGCCAAACATGAGAGCAGTTCGTCCGTTGGCCAAATCGCCAGACTGCATGCCCAACGCCTACCTAAACCAGTCCCAGCAACCGAGTGACCACACACCAGAAACACAGACGACGACACTGACGACGTCCCCAAAACTGCGCTCGTCACTCTGTTCGGCCCCTTCAAATTCCTTCGAACGCCGCTCGGCCTTAAGAACACCACGTAGACCTTCCAGCGGCTGATGGACACGGTAGGCCGCGATCTGGACTTCGTGTTCATTTAGTTAGATGACATCTTCATCGCCAGCTGTAACCGCCAAGAACACCTTTCCCACCTCCGCTGACTGTACTCCCGTCTCAGAGTGATTTCGGCCTCACTATCAACCCGGTCAAGTGCCAATTCGGACTCGACTCTATCGATTTCCTTGGCCACAGAATCACCAGCGAAGGAGCAATACCCCTACCCACCAAGGTAGACGCTATCTGCCATTTTGCCCGTCCCAACATGGCCAAAGGCCCGCAGGAGTTTGTTGGGATGGTCAACTTTTACCATTGTTTCATCCCTGCAGCAGCTCGTATCACGCGCCCTTTCTTCTCGCTGATGTCTGGCAAGGACAAGGACATTGCCTGGGATGACAAGGCTGCAGCTGTCTTCGTTAAGGCCAAAGAAGCCCTAGCAGACACTGCGATGCTGGTGCACTCCAGGACGGACGTCCCAACCACCCTCACAGTGGACGCATCCAACACCGCGATAGGTGGGGTACTGGAACAACTAATCGAAGGCCGTTGGCAACGCTTGGCATTTTTCAGCAGGCACCTTAGGCCACCCGAACTCAAATACAGCGCCCTTGATTGAGAACTACTAGCGCTGTACCTGGCAATCCAGCATTTCCGGTACTTTTTAGAAGGCAGGGCTTTCACCGTGTTCACTGACCACAAGCCATTGTCTTTCGCCTTCTCTAAGATCGCCGATCCCTGGTCAGCCCGCCAGCAGCGACATTTGTCCTACATTTCCGAGTTCACAACGGATATCCACCATGTCTCCAGAAAGGACAATGTCGTTGCTGACACGCTCTCCAGACCGACCATCCACAGCCTGTCCATGGCTGTAGACTTCGCGGCCCTGGCTGACACACAGCAAGCCGACGACGAGCTGCCCAGCTACAGAACCGCAGTCTCAGGCCTGCAGCTCCAAGGTTTCGTAGTTGGGCCAGGTCAGCGGACCCTCCTGTGCAACGTCGCAACCGGTCAGCCCCGCCCTATAGTTCCTGCAGCCTGGCAAAAACGTGTTTTCGACTTGGTACACGGGTTGGCGCACCCATCCATCAGATCGACTGTCTGACTAGTCGCCAGCAAGTTCGTCTGGCACGGCCTGCGCAAACAGGTCAGTGAGTGGGCCAAGACTTGTCCGTACTGCCAGACATCAAAAATCCAACTACACACCAAGGTCCCGCCACAGCAGTTCGAGCCTACCCGTAGAAGGTTCAACCACATTCATGTCGACCTCGTTGGTCCCCTGCCAGTTTCAAGAGGAGCGCGGTACCTCCTTACCATCATGGACCGGTTCACGAGGTGGCCAGAGGCAACCCCCCTCTCAGACATCATGACCGATTCCTGCGCCCGGGCGCTGCTCACAACTTGGGTCTCATGCTTTGATGTTCCGGCCCACATCACTTCAGACAGAGGCGCCCAGTTTACCTCCAGCCTTTGGTCTGCATTAGCGAACATGCTAGGAATGCAGCTGCACACCACCACGGCCTACCAGCCTCAGTCAAACAGGTTGGTAGAACGTTTCCACTGCCATCGGAAGTCAGCCCTGATGGCCCACCTGAAAGGTCCTAACTGGGTCGACAAACTTCCTTGGGTCCTGCTGGGCATACGCACTACCCCCAAGGAGGATCTCCATGCTTCATCAGCTGAACTTGTGTACGGTGCACCCCTGGTTGTCCCAGGGGAGTTCATACCTGCCCTTAGGGAGCAAGAGGAACATCCCACGGCAGTCCTGGAAAGACTGCGCGAGAGGCTCGGCAGCTTGGCACCAATTCCCACTTCGCGACATGGTCAGTCCCCATCCTGTGAACCCAAGGAACTACGAGACTGTAAGTTCGTTTTCGTAAGCACGCCCCGGGCACTGTTGCAACGACCATACAAGGGGCCGTTCTGGATCGTCAGAAATAATGGGTCCACCTTTATTTTGGACATTGGGGGCAAGGAAGAATTCTTCACGACGGACCGTCTCAAACCGGCCAATTTAGACCTACAACAACTGGTCGAGGTCCCAACACTGCAACTCAGAGGCCGACCACCTAAGCAACGGCTAGCACAGCCTGCAAACTTTGGGGACTGTACTTCCGGTTCTGGGGGTGGGGGGGTGGAGGTTGTGTGGCGACTCATCGTCTGCGCAGGCGAACCGGCTCAGCGGTCGGGGCGTGCGTCGTCAGAGCGGCGGGGCCTAAGATGGCACTGGGCGTTCGTCTCCCCTAAGCGGCAGGGAGAACCCGCACACGCGAAAAGATTTTGATGACGTAGCACGTACGTCATTTCCGTTTTTGGAAGGCGGGAACCGCACGGCTTAAAAGGCCCGGGCAAGGCGGGTAAATAAATCAGTCTTGTTCCACAGCTTGCAGACTCGTGTCTTTATTCTCGCATCGCGGTAGCAGCCGCTACAATTGGATAAATTTGCACAAATTTGAAGAATCTTGGTAAATGAATGGTTGGATGGGAACATCATATTTGATTAATGTTAGTTCTTGAAAAATTGTGAGTACTGATCTCTGTGATTGATTCATGGCATATCAGATTTTTAAGCTGATTAATATGAATCACTTCTGTGCTTTATTCTGTAATTCACGCCTGGGTTTTACGTTGTGAGTGCTATCTTGGATAATTCATCCTGATATGTACTTTGTCATTACTGTACAATCATTATAGTACATCTGATAAAAATCACTCATTATGTTGCTAAATTTCTATGGTTAAGTTATAGCAATACTATAATCATATTTGATTTGATTTTAAATTTTTATACATTTTATTACAATACCCATTTTTAATTTAAGCCACTGGGAACACAATGCACCAAATTGTTTGACTCTTGTACTCTTATTAGATTTTACTTCCACAGAAGGTAAAATTTGAGGCATAACACAGTCAGCTGATTTGATTTTATCATTACCCTTCATTTGGGGGCTATATTGTTGCCTTTGTTTTTGCCAATATAATGTCCTCCAGGCTAATAACCCCATGAGATTTCTGCACTTTTTAAATTCTAGTCTATTGTACATCTCCAATTTTAATTGCTCTGCCATTGGCAGCCATGTCTTTGGCAATCAAAGCTGCAGGTTCTGGAATTCCTTTTGTAAATCACTCTTTCTCTCTTATCTGCAGGCATTCCATAAAACTAAGAACTTTGCTCAAAATATGTGTCACCTGTCCTAATGTCTCCTAATATAGCTTAACGTTAAGTTTTGATAGCTGAAGTTCCTTTGGAGGTTTTTCTACATGAAGTTTCTCTATAAATGTCAGCAGTTGTTGTTAGAGATCAGGGATTTTTGAGAGTTTTGAAAAACTGATATTAGAGGAGAAATATTTTAATGGGAGATTTGGGTGCAGAATGTAATACTTGTTTGCTTGTCTTAAACATGGATATATATTAGAGAATAAACATTATACTTCACTCTGGATATTTAATTCCATTGAAGCCAATGGGCTAGATGAAGATCTTTCAGGCCTGTGTCATGTGTCCACACTCTGCATGAATCTTGTGCAGACCTGTCTGTTTATTTTCAGTCTTCAAGTCATACTTATTAATTTACACTGATTCCACATTTTTATGTTCCTTGTTAATTTAGGACCCACACTTATTTTTCTTTATAACCTCTTCCAGCCCTTCAAGTTTTCCAAACATCTTTGCTCCTGGCCTCTTGTATTCTCCAAACAGCAGTTCTCTATTGTTGACAGTGATTTTTACGGCTGTCTCAGACTTAAGTTCAATAATTCTGTCCCAAACCTTGTCCTCTTTACTTTTGTCTTCTATTTTAAAATTCTCCTTGAAACATACCTCCTCGACCAAAACTTTAAATAGCATATCACCTGAGGAATATATATTCTCCAGTTTCTTGATCTTAAACCCTTTACCTCCCTCTGTGTATCTGAGTCAATGTCAAACCCAGAGTGTCCCATTTCTGATTACTTATGTGGTGGCATTGTGTCTGCAGGATGAACCAACGACATGAGTATGAGGGCAGAGCACTTAGAGGTGCAATGGTCTTGTGACCTGTCAAAATATATCAAATCACTGAATGCAAGGGCAAATATTATGGAAGCTAGAAATCTATAATAAAATAAAGTGCTGGAAATACTCAGCTGACCAGGTAGCACGTATGGAGGGAGAAACAATTAACACTGCAGTCCCTGTTCCATTCTCCTCAGATGTTGATTGAACAATTGTGTATTTACAGTTTTTTATCTCTTTTTGTGCTGCATGGAGTAAGTCAGCATGTTCAATGCCTGTCGCATCTATTCCAGCTTCTGTCTGCAATGCCAGAAACATTTTAATCATTTTACCGGGATTACCTATGTGAGATTATTCTTTATATATCTCTTGCCGTTAGTGCAATACACTTGTCACTGAATACTGTGCTTTCTTCCTTTCCCTGCTACTGAAGAGTCTCCTATTTCAACAGGACACTTTGCTGCAGCTCCTTCTGTTGCACTGATGTGCTCCATGGATGCTATGTTGCTCAGAGCTGGTGAAAGCAAAATCTGCTGTTACTTTGTTTGGACTTGCTTTAATTCTCATATTTCTTGCATGTTCTCTGATACCTCTTACTGCAAGCACTTTCCTTGGCCTTTTCCCATGAGTTATGCATGTGACGTGAAGCTGCCCAACACAATCCTCTCACAGGACACACGCGACCCCTGGTCTCCCTGTAGCTAGGGCCCCAGGTTGCTCTTCCACCCTTTTGTCAGAAATGAATGGCCAAAAATATTCCCCTTTTCAGAAAAAGGGTATTTTTAAAACCCTCTCAACATTGCCAAAAGTTGTTCAGCAAGACCCCAATTGAAAGATAGCAACTTATAATAATTTACAATATCTGTCACATATTGGTTAAAACACTGGGCTACCAATCCAGAGAAGTAAATTTAAATTCTGTTGACTAAAACATATTCTAAGACCTATTGAAATCCATGAAACTACTGAATTGTGATAAGCATAAACTCAGCTAACGTTGGTTAGGGAAGAAAATCTGCCAGTTTACCTTATCTGAGATTTCAGACCAACAGCAGTGGGTTTGGTAAATTGGTAAATTGTTTTATTATTATCACATGTACCGAGGTACAGTGAAAAACTTCATTTTGCATGCCAGCCATACAGATCATTTCATTACAACGGTGCATTGAGTTAGTACAAGGGAAAACAAGAACAGAGTGCAGAATGAAGTGCTGCAGTTACAGAGAAAGTGCAGTGCAGGCGGACAATAAGGTGCAAGGCCATAATGAGATAGATTGTGAGTAAATGCCCTCTGAAATAACCCAGCCAGCACTCTGTTCAAGGATACATAAGAATGGGTGATAAATGCAGTCCTATCCAGTGGAGGCCACATCCTGTGATTGAAGGGAGAAGTACTTACAGAACATTTCCCATACCTGAGGTGAGCTTTCCAATCCCTCACATGCACATTAAGGAGCCTTAGATCATGGAGTAATTCTCCAATAATCCATTGGAAGAATTAGTGAACTCACAATGACATTAGAAACTGACGCTTCATCCACGACCCAACAAAAGAGACCCCAGGAATCTGACATCATAAGGCTTGGACAGCCTTGAGATGTATCATACACAGCAAGTAAGATATAATTTCCTACGGTGCAAATGGTGGTTTAAAAATGCACAAGCAATGCCTGTGTATGATTGAGATCACACTGCTCGGGGAATTGTATTATTAATTCATGCTGTTACTTGGGGGGGGGCGGCGGTGGGGGGGAGGTGTTGGTGACCTGCATGCAGTGATATTTGCTGCCATCAAATAGATCTTAGATATTGCCCAAAACTCTGATTTGCTGTTTTAATGTTTCACACAAAATACCTATAATTGCATCGACAAGTGATTGTGATCTCATCAGTGGGAGAAGGGGAGGTACTTTCTAAATTTGTCCTGCAGCTGGCTGCCTTCCACTTTGTTCCTCTAATAATTTTTGGCACCTTCAGGAAGTAGAGGTTGCATCACCCCAGAATGTCTAAAGTACCATCGAGTTTCTAAAAATTCCTCGGAGCTGCAAATAATTAGGGTTATTTAAAACTGCATTGATTTCAGGAGAGAGTGCTGGCTGCTTGTAATGGCCTGCCCAAGAATTGCAGTGGGAAGTGTCCCTGCCAGTGGGTTGCCGATTCACTTTTTGTTGTCTTGTTGTCATTCGATTCATTCTGGGGAATGGAAAGGCAAAGACAAAAATCAGCCTTCACATCTCTGTCCTCATCTGATACACAGTCAGCAACAACCTATTCAAGTATTTCATTTTACTGAGAACTAAAACAGTAACTGAAATGCAGCTGAAATGCTTTTAAAGAACTTATTTAAATATAAAGGTTAATTGAAACTTTAGCATGTAATGAACACCCACCCAAAATTCAGTTGTTTCCTTTTGCATGAAAATATTGAGCCAGCAGTGATAAGAAAGACAAGTATTTATATAGCACCTTCCACATCCTTTTCAGAATGTCTCAAAGCATGTTACTACAAGTTATTTAGTTCTGTCATCATTCCTTTAAGTTCGGAAATACAATGGCCTATTTCTGTACAGGAAACTCCCACAAACAGTACTGGGACCTGCCTTTCAAATTTATTGAATATTGCCCTGCATACTTGGTAGAACTTGCATGCTGTCCTTCAAGAACTGTTGTTGGATCATTTACATCCACCTGAAGATGCAGGCAAGGGCTCAGTTTGACATTTCATCCAAAAAGACAATACTTCCGACAGTGCAGCATTCCCTCTGCACTGCTCTGGAGGATCAGTTTGGATTTTTGTATTCAGTCCTCTGTAGTGGGACCTGAACACAGATCCTCCTGACTCAGAGGTGTGAGTGCTACCATCTGAGCCTCAACTAACGCTTTAACAAGTTGCATCTCCATCTGTTTTATCTCTCTATCCATGTCTAATGCCACCTTCTTCATTTCCAAGGTTATTTATCTTATTTGTTTTAACATACTAATCTGGGGAGAAAAGTCAAAAATAATCTTGACTAAAATATTTTCTTTTCAATACTGTCACAAGTATTAGCAATAATATGTGCTGTTGTTGCCTATTCATAACACATGGTTAAGATGCCAAGCCAATCTCCTTCTGTTCTCTCCATTTCTCTCTAGGAGAGAAGTCCTCTCCAGGAGTGTTATTGACACCTCATGTCACATAGAATTTGTCATAAAATCTAAGGTTGTGATAGTATCAAATTCTTAAATGGTCTTGTGGGACTGTACAACATAACCTGTTTCCTGATCCTCAGCAAATGAATTTAATTCCTAGACTTTACAGACATGGTATATTGGAGAGTCATTGTTGGTCCAGTGAGATTCGGACCTGGACCATAGGAATACAGTTTAGAGGAGAGACGTGTATCCAATGTAATGTGATATGTCGCCCCTCAAAATGAATGGCACAATAATTATGAGATCTAACATGTATGTACTGCTGGATGTTTCAGCCATTTGCCGAGAGCTTTTCTTTGATTGTTGATGTGCCGTGTTCCTAAAAGTCATACCTATTAAAAAGTTAATTGAGATTATTATAACTGCTCATAAAACTGCTGGAGCTAATTAGGCACCAGTTTTTTTAAAGAATCTCTCTCTCTCTTTTAGATTGTTTTACATCTGCAACAAAGTGTAATATCAAAGAAGGTAAAATCAACTGGGTTTTACAAAGGGCAGGCAATCGCTCTGTCAGATTTCTCCTCAGGCAGTGAAGCTAAAGATGATATCTCTTGTGTGTGATATCCAGAATGTGATCGATGTTTGCTGGGTACAAAGTTATATCCGTTTAAGTAGATGCATTAACTTACAGAAGTGGTGATTTTCTCCCCTAAACTTAACACCAGGATTACTTCTTAAGTTATTGAAGATGAACATACTCCAATCAAATTCCATTTAAAAAATGTCCACGAGCATCATTTCTTTAACCTGAACAATGTTCCTGGATTATTGGATTTATGTGATCCTTAAGTAAGCAACATTGAAGACCCATAAAATGAATACTGATTGTAAAGTGGAAACTGTTTTGCAGTGTTGCTAAAGCAGCAATAAACCTTTCCTTTCGTGGTTTGCCCAGTATTCTGACTAAAACTCATTATCTAATGAAAGCTTCTTTCGCTGTCCACCGTGACATTTCCCACTTAAGCGATCTTTATAGAGCAAAGCAAGCAATAAGACTTATTGGCAGATTCTGGATTTTCACACTCACTTTTGCTTTTGCTAAGAATACTTCAAATCAGTTAGAAAGAAACTTTCCTTCCATCTGTTCTGACTGGATGAGAGCCCGAGTTCCAGTGGGGAAAAAGAATCTGCTAACATTTTTTGACACCCAATGCCTACGCTTTAAATACCATGAAAATGGAAAATCTGAACAAGCAGAGCAAGGATTTAAGGAAATGGTTTTAACTTGTTTTGCCTAGTTTCTATGGTATATTAGCAATCTCAACATAGGGTTACAATATCAACCCCAAGATGCAGCAGAGCCACTGAGCAAGGCATTTATAGCGAGGTATTCAATGTATGCGTCTGAAAGCAAAATTCTAGTGGATGAGTATTGGGGTGGTAGACGGTGGTGCAATAACTGTGTGCAAGGTATTGGTATTGGTATTGGTTTATTATTTTCACTTGTACTGAGGTACAGTGAGAAGCTCATCTTACAAACTGATCATACAGGTCAATTCATTACACAGTGCAGTTACGTTGAGTTAGTACAGAGTGCACTGATGTAGTACAGGTAAAAACAATAACAGTACAAAGTGTCACAGCTACAGAGAAAGTGCAGTGCAGTAAGGTGCAAGGCCACAACAAGGCAGATTGTGAGGTCAGAGTCCATCTCATCGTATGATGAGGGCAGGGAAGTTTTGAGTAGTAGTGACCATTTTCTTTTATATACAGAGTACAGGATAGTAGGAGTGATTCTCTGGGGGCAAACAAAAATAATTCCAAACTTACTTCAATTGGTCATCATCTTTCAAAATGGAATTTTAAAATGAAATATCTTTACGAGGATGTTGTCAGGTTCAGAGGGCCTTAGTTATACAGAGAGGTTAGCCAGGGTAGACCTTCATTCCTTGAATGTAGAAGAATGAGGGGCAACCTTGCAGAAGTGTTTAAAATTATGAGAGGCATAGATAAGGTGAATAGTGGCAGTCTTTTCCCCAGGGGAGTCCAAAACCAGGAGTTATAGATTTAGGGTGAGAGAGGCAAGATTTAAAAGGGACATGAGGGATGACTTTTTCACTCAGAGGGTGGTGAGTATATGGAACGAGCTGCCAGAGGAAGTGGTTGAGGCAGGTACAATAGTATCATCTAAGAAGCACTTGGATAGGTACATGGAGGGGAGGGGCCCGGAAGGATATGGGCCAAATGCAGGAAATTGGGATTATCTAGGTGGACAATGTAGTTGGACTTGTTGGGCCGAAGTGATTGTATCCATGTTGTATTGCTCTATGCTCCTATGACTCTATGAGACATTTTAGTTTATCATGGGGTGATATGTAGTTTCAGAAGCTATGGAGTTGAAGTAAGTCCTGGTGAAAATATGTTTGGAGTTTTTCTCTTGCACTATCTCCTCCCTTAATAATTTCCCTCACTCTACCTTCACTGCATTCACTTTGCTTTTGGCCAAGGCAACCAGTTATTGGAGAAACAAAGGACTGCAAATGCTGGAATCCAGATGAAAAACACAATGTTGCTGGAGGAACTCAGCAGGCCAGGCAGCATCCATGGAGAAAAGCAGGCAGTCAACGTTTCAGGTCAGGATCCTTCCTCTGGACTGAAAGACTGGAAAAGGGGAATTCCTATATATAGGAGGGAAAAGCAGAGCAGTGATAGGTGGACAAAAGAGGGGACCCCACCCCGCCTCCCCTCTTTTGTTCACCTATCATTGCTCTGCTTTTCTCTCCTATATATTGGAATTCCCTTTTTCCAATCTTTCAGTCCTGAGGAAGGGTCCTGACCTGAAACATTGACTGCCTGCTTTCCTCCACGGATGCTGCCTGGCCTGCTGAGTTCCTCCAGCATCATAGTGTTTTGCAACCAGTTATTGGCCAGCTAAATCTGGTGCTGACATGCCCACATGGTGCCCATGGCTTGTTAGTGAGCTTGTTAGGCTGGTACCTCAAAAATCCTTGTTGCCTCGGGCATGGTAGCCTGCTCATCAGGAATCCAACAGTCAAAATTAATGCCCACAAAATGACAGGAACATAAAAATCAAGGTGGATTTCATGAAGTTGTACAGAAATTCATGCACTAGCTGATGTAGCTGGGAATATAGGCGCAGAATTTAATGGGGTTATAATGTGCCCTTGCTTGCTTGCACTGAATGCACGATATAACAATGGCTGATGTACTCCTCTTCTGAAGTTCAAATCCACTGAATGAGGATGTGTCCCACACAGTATTCAGGTCATTAGTAATCTGTCACTTGGAGCTCTGGGCTGGAATTGCTCAATCATAAAATCTGCCCTGCTATATAAGAAAGAAATTGGAAAAATACAAGAAATATTTAAACCCGGCTGAATGCTATCGGCAGGTTTATTAATACAAAATAAATTATGTTAATGGCATAAATCAAAGGCAACAATACAACTGATTTTCACAGAGCCAATTTAAGCACCTTAAGACCCATAACAATAACACAGTGTTTACAAAGCTCTTTGATCTAGATGCACTTAGAATAGTGCTCCCAGCTATGCCTTCAGTGACAAGCTGTGTATTTTACAGCTTCATGCTGTACTTCATATAACAATTTGGTTCCCAGTTGATCTAGTCTCCAGATTACAATTTAAATTGGCATTATTCACTGCAACATGCTTGCATTTAGAAGTAAAAGAGAAAAAACACAGAAGAAGATACAGTGCGGTGTTAAAGAAGGGAAGACATATTTATATAAGACCCTTCACATCTCTTGCAGAGCCTTCCCAAAGTTTTTTATTGCCAGTGAAATATTTTCTGAAGTGCAGGACACCTCGCACATGTTTGTTTCAGAACAAGCTCTCATAAACAGCAAAATGGGCAAGGGGTCAGATTATCTGTTTTACAAATGATGTTTGAGGGATGACTATTGGTCTGGGCACCAATGATAAACACCACCTTCTTCCTTGTAATAGCACCAATGGATTTTTAATGAGCACCTGAGAGGATGCAACATGTGTCAGCTGAAAGAGAACAGCTTCCACAACGTAGCACTCCCTGAGTACTGCAAAGGAATTTAAGCATAGGCTTTTGTACTAATGTAGAAGAGCAGGACCTGAAACTAAAACCATCCTGAGCCAGAGCTTGAAGAAACAACTTTTAAATAAACTTACAGGAACACAAAGACCAGTAAAAGGTCTCAGTTCTCATTCCAAAGAAACAGAGAACTGAGATATGAGGAAGGCAACCAACTCGACAACATTTGACTAAAGTCTTCCACAGCAGGCACTAGCCTGACAGTATCCAGCACATATGATTCTTCTCTGAAGTGAATTAGAACATTTTATTTTCCATTAAGGGTGTTATATAAATTTGTGTTACATTGGTTTCTTGTTGAAGATTAAAGTTGTTTTAAAGCATTATTATAATTATTTTTATCCTTTTTCAGGAACTTTCTGAGGCAAGTGAATAAAAATGACTCTGGTTACTGTATGATGAAGTTGTTAATGCAATTATGAAAAAAAACATATAATTTATGCATTTTCATACTTTGATTCAAATTTACAGCCAAAATGTAGAATGTTTTCAAGAACAACACTTTTACTATAAATATCAATGAAGATCCACATTGTTTCAATTCTTATATGGTATTCTCAGTACAAGAAGGCAGGATACAGGTCTAAATCTGGTTAAATGGATGCAAACTTAGTGCTGGTTGCTAAGGTCGATTACTAATTGTGCTGAATGGTGAAAATCAGCTGTGAGAGTAGTCGGTATTACCTGTAACATGCAATGAACCTTCTCATTTTGCGTGAATGTCTCAATGAGAACAAAAATGAAAAAGCCTTGCTTTTATATTGCTTCTTCAATGATATTAAGAGCACCCAAGCACCTTGTATTCAACTATTTTCTGAAACATTACTCACTGTTATACAGGAAACATGGCAGTCAATTTGCACCCAGCAAGCTCTCAGCAATATCAATGTGATAATGCCCAAGTTGTTGTGATGATGATTGAAGAATAAATCTTGCCAGGATACCAAGGTTAACTCCATTGCTTTTATTCAAATTAACATCAGAAGTCCTGACAGCGCCTGACAGAGTTGTTAAAGGGCCTTGACTTAATATCTCATCTGACAGATGATACCCTTGACAGTGCTGCAACCCCTTAGTGCTGTACTGGAGTACTAGCATGGATTTTGCCTCTTGTCCACTCTGGTGAGAAGGTAGAGTTAATGACCAACTGATTCAGGGTCAAAGTGCAACCCACTAAGCCATGGCTGACATATGCTACTTAGTTATCTTCTTGAGCATCTCAGATCCTCCAGCAGGATCCTTACCGGGATCATGATTTGCATAATTCTAGGGCACTTTCTAGGAATCTTAAAATAGATGAATACAACAGCAACAAGAGCCAGGAGATCCTTGACAGCAATGACTTTACTCTGCTATTTTAACAGAGGAACTAAATCATTAAGAATAACTCAAATGATGCTTACACTAAAATAGCTATTAGAGGAATATCATAAGGTCAAGGTAGGTATTCACCCATTGTTTTTGACATTAGAATTCCAGCCTGTATTGCTCTTTTAACCTTGGAGAGAAGGTTTATTTCTTTCTGTTAGGAATGAATCATTGTTCTACAATTTGTAAAGAAAAACATCAGAAGTTAATGGAAAGCTGATTTGCAGGCAGGCACTGAGTACTGAATTGTGTGCTTTCAGGTAAACAACTGATTACAGGGCTACTGTCGATGTTGGGAAATGGGAATAATTAGGCAGCTGTTTCAAGGAGCTGGCACATGGGTGAAGGGCCAATCAGCTTCCTTCTGTGCAGGAAATTCTATTATTGCCTTCTGTCCGGGGTATTACTATTAATTCTACTCTTTTTGATTACTTGGATGATTACAACATTCTCGCTTGTTCTACTCTCCAAAAGCTCAAAGTCATCAGGAGGTCCAATGCCCATGTATAGAATTTATTCCCAGATCATGATAATTCCCCATTATGTGAATATTTAAAAAATTAATATAACAAGGAAAACATATTTCGTGCCTCAGAAACATACAACAACCTGCGATGAAGTAAATCAACCTTTGCATGAGACACTAACAAATTATGTATTAGAACTTACTAACAAAGTATACGAACAATGTAAACTTCTTTCCTGTACTATATAATGGCTTGAAAATGTCTGGTTTGCATGACATAGCAGCTAATATTTGCAGATTTCTGGGACCAGGATTTCATAACAGGTTCCAGATCCACCTAATGTCCTCCCAAAAATTCCATCAGGAGTCATAAATGTTTGAAGAAGCTCCTACCTTATCAGGTTCAGACTAGGACAATTCCCTGGGATAGGAAGGGTTTAACATCATCATTCCCTTATTCCATGATTTACATGATGAACATAGAGCAAAAGAAGGTTACTCAGTTTCTTGAGCCAGTTCCACCTGTTACGGACTGGGTTACTATTGGTGAGTGTCCCTTTAAGATAGAGCATAGTGGTGTGTGTGCATGTGTGTGTGTTGGCATGGTTACGACAACAGAAGATAAAGGACATAATGGTGTTTTTGAAGCAGTCAGTCAGAGTCAGTCAGAGGAGAGAGAGAGAGAGAGAGGGATACCAGCGTGCTAGTTTCTCTATCGATGGATGAGAAACAATAACTGTGTCTGTCACTACAATCCACGTACGGATTTTTGGGGTAATCCAGTGGAGTCCACCTTGTCGTTAACCTGTAGAGGGAAATAGGTGTTTGTGTGGACGGCCATGACTCGGGTGCCTTTTGGGGTGGCAGATACTTTGGAACAAAGCAGTGGAGTTCACTTTGTTGTTGACCTGTAGAAGGAAACAGGTATTTGTGTGGACGGCCACGATTTGAGTGCCTTTCAGGGTGAGGAAAATGTGGTGAAGTGGTCACTGCTGAGTAGACACTGAGGTGTCATTTGGGTTCCAAAGTGGAACATTTGGATTTCATAATTACTCTCTATTCTCTACATCTACGTTTTATCTTCAGACAACGGTGGTTGTTGAAGAAGCCTTTGCTCACATTTCACCTTATGGTTTGCTGAACTGAACTTTAAGAACCATTCCTGGACTTGGAGTTTGGGAATTTGCCACACACACACACACACACACACACACACACACACACACACACACACACACACACACACACACACACACACACACACACACACAACGAGTTTAGTTTTTGTGGTTAATGTTTAAGATTTAACATTTTTACTTCTAACATTCTAACATTTTTACTTTTATTTCTCTTATTATCATAAGTAGTTATTAATAAAGTAGTATTAAACACTCATACACGACTTGGACTGTTTCTTTTGTTGCTGGTTCGTAACACACCATTCAATGAGAATTGTAGCCAATCTGAATCCTAATTCATTCCACCTGACCGTATTTCTTAACTGACACACAAGAGACTGCAGATGCTGGAATATGGAGCAACAAACAATCTGCTGGAGGGATTCAACGGGTCGAGCAGCATCTGTGGGAGGAAAGGAACTGTCTACGTTTTGGGTCAAAACTCTGCATCAGGCCTCCTTGTTGCTGTACTTCTTGGCGAACACAAATCCAGAAATCTCATGTGTATTTTTTTTTGAGTGAGCACTTGTGATGGGAGAGAGTTCTACACTTTTACTAATCTTTGTTTGAGGAAGGATTTCCTGACATCTCCAGCGAATGACCAAGATCTGGTTAAAAGGTCATATGCTCTGATCGTTGATCCCCTGGTGACTTACAAAAGTTCCCTCTGTCTGAAGCACAAATCACCCCCAAACATCTTATATTTCAAGGAATACAAATTGAGCTTTTGCAAACTTTCCGAATATCCCTTGAAACCCTGATAAAATTTTATTGAAACCACCATGCACTCTTTTCAAGACAAGGTGCAGTGTTGTCATCTTGCTCAGTATTTGCATTGAACACACAATCATTAGGACATGGTCATCAAGCCTGAAAGGTTGGATTTAGCTGGTAAATGCCAGCAGCTCCAAACAGTGCCTATCAACCCAGGCAAAGGTTGAATATATTTTCTTGTGAGCTGCATTTAAGGAAGCTGAGCTTCAGCCACTGAACCTGGGAGGAGTTCCATACATCAATACAGGCCAAGATCCACAGCACAAGAGTGCTCTGGCTTCCACAGAAAGTGACTACAGCTCTTTTTAGCTGCTAACTTATTCTCCGAAGCCAGAGCGGATCTTTCCCAGATCATCCAATTTGCTGTGCAGTCAAGTGTAAGACAAGTCGTCGATGCCCACTTTGCCAAGATAGATTTGTTTTTTATACTTTGTACTGTGATGGAATAAAAAGCCATTAAGCTATGTTTTTCTGAATTTCTAAGATCCTCAGGGTTGTGAAATTTGCTGACTTCACCTATGTGACATTGCTAACATAGATATTATCCAAAATGTAACTCCTCAGAATTAGGTTAACTGCAAAAGCTTTTATTCCTGGAAGGGACATGTTATTTGCTACCTTATTGCTGCTTCTTGTTCAGTATGAATACATGGCTGGCTGTCATCTATTCCAATGTTTTTATACTTCACCTTTCCAAATTCCTGGCAAGATTTCTACAACAGGAACAAAAGGCACCATGGCTATAGAGTGACACAATTATTGACTTTTCCTGTGTCTCATGACACCACTTCATAAGACCACAAGTGATCCAATCAAGCATTCTACAAGACAAGGTTATTGAATGAACAAGTCACAAAAATGCTTCAGTGAGGTGTTGAGTGGTCCCTCAATACTCTCTCAGCTTCATGATGTGAATTTTTTTGGCATATACTGTGTGTTTTCTCACTTCACAATTGGGGAATCAGGGAAGGACTGATTACTGAGATCCAGATCAAAACAAAGAGAGTGGGAGTGACACTCTTGATGCCAGAGAATAGGCCCATGCAGATTATGGATCAGATCTGATGGCTTGTCTTGTCTGCTAAACCCAATCAGTTAGACCTCACGTATGTGCGGACCAACATCTTTCTGAGCTTTCAGCTTATTAAATGGCAATCCTGTCTTGCCCAACTATGTCCCTTCCTCAAAAGCCTTTGTATGATATTCTCAAGTCTCTACACCAGTGCAGTATTTGTTCCATTTGGAGACAAAGCAACATTTTATTGATGGTAAGTCATCACTATTTACAAAAGGCATTTACTTGGTCTCTTTATCATGTTCTTTCTTCATAAACTCATTTTAATCCAACATGACTGGGTGTTACTTTCTAACCCAAGAGACTGAGATGCTGAAGGTTGTTCTAAATTATGCTATCATGATAGTGTGGGTAAATGTAGAAAAATCTGTCTTAAAAATATGCTCAAAGTGGAATCAGTGGCAGAAGGAATTCATGGAAAGAAAGAGGCTGATGTTAAATACATGGGAAGGCTCATGCAAATAAGATTTTCCTCTCTAGAGATTTTTCTCTTCTAAAATCACAATCACAGATATGATGATGGCATATAAACCTCGATATAAATATAAACAGTTTCATTGTGTAAGGCCCTTGTGAGCATGACTTGTAAAGTCAAGGACATAAATCGTCATCTGGCAGATCTAGTTATCAATTAATTTGGATGTCATCCGGGTATGAATTTGATGATATGGGGTAATTGGCACCAGAATTGTTGAACTCTTTCAATACAAATATCACCCAGATTGAAACATTATAGAGCAGTTTTCTTTAAAAATTATTACACTGGAAGATTTTTTTAACACTATTGTCTTCATTCTCTATTATTCAGTCCTTAGATCTTTAGTTTAATTCCAGTTGTTGCTTTCAGCTTTGGAGAACTCTAATCTGCAGAAGAATAATGCAATACAATTTGGAAGTATGTCCTTGACAAGGAGAGTGGAAGATTTTGAAAGCTGGGTTAGAATTATTTGCAGACATGTAAGTGTCAGGAAGATCAGGACACAGACATTGGCATGAGGGTGTTAAGCTTGCTCATTGATATCTGCCTATGAATTCCTGAATGTGCTCTGGTATCAGAGGTTAAACCCAGTGCAACCACAGAGAACTCATCTAGTTGAATGGACAGATATAGGTGCAAGGGGCAGGGGTAGGTTCAGATCATTTACATTGTATTGAATTCAGTTTGCTTTAATGTGTTTTAGTATTTAAAATGGTTTAGTGTTTCAAGAGATGTAATGTTTTAATTGTTTACTTTTTTAATAGCTTTTAATGTTTTTAATTGTTTAATTGATTCCTGCTGGCTTTTGAATGTTTATGAATGTTGGGGACGTTCAGAAGCATTCAAAGTCCTTGACAGCCAGCAAAATCTGAGGGTGGACAATTTTAAAGCAAGCTTTGTTCTGGCCTGACCTTGTGATGCAGGGCCTCATCTTTTAGGATTCCCATGGCTTCAGACACTGAGATAACATCAGAGCATCGCTACAGGGTGAGTCTGTGGAGTGTACATGTCGGCATTAAGCTCAGGTGGCTTGCTGCTGGCAGCAGGTTCTAATCCAAATGATCAGGAAGAGGATGGGGTGAACATTGATCTGGATCCCCAGCGGAAAGGGAAGTGCACTGTGATCAAAACATCCACCCGTCAGCCTATTTCCTACCAGTGATTGGATTGGTTGATGCAGACAACCTTAGGTAACCTCAGGCAACCTTAGGTAGATGCAAGTCTGTCACTGAGAACTAAATATTTCTTTGTGATCAAGGGAAGAGAGATTTACGACAACTAATCCAGAATAGGTTTCCATTTCAGAACCTGACTTTAATCAGGATCAGAAGATCAAGAAGGAAAAGTCAAAGTTGAATTTATTGTCAGATGGACAAGTACATGTGTGCACAAGTGTAATGAAAAACTTACTTGTAGCAGCATCACAGGCACATGGCACCATAAGCAGCATTCACGAGAAAAACATAAACACACATTCTACACAACTTTACAAGAAAGAACACAAATAGAACAAAAAAAAAGTCCATTTTGGTGCAAAGTGATCAAAGTGGTCATAGTGTTGCTAAACTGTAGTGATTAGCATTGTACTGGTTGGTTCAAGAACCGAATGGTTGACGGGAAGCAGCTGTTCTTGAACCTGGTGGTGAGGGACTTCAGGCTTCTATAACTCCTGCCCGAATGTACCAGTGAGGAGGTGGCATGGCCCAGATGGTGGGGATCTTTGATGATGGCTGTTTCCTTCTAGAGGCAGCACCTCCTGTAGGTACTTGTGATGGTAGGTGTGATGTGCCCGTGATGTATTGGGCTGAGTCCACTACTCTCTGGAGCTTCTTATGAAAGATAGAACTCCAAAAGATTGTAGGCAGCTGAGATTCCGTAGTCTTAAATTGCAAGCTGCATGCCATTTGCTTCAGCCATAGACACATGAGTTACTGTTAAATTAACTCATATATAGTGTTGCCCAGTTTGTGGTGGTGCAGCTATGTTACACACTTGAACTGCAAATACATACAATACTGTTAAATTGACTCATATAGTGTGTTAATGGCAAGCTATGAATCTCACTGGAATATTTCCAAACACTGATACCAGTGAGAATCAGCACACTTAAAGTGGGGAAAGTCTTGGTGTACATGTCATAAAAAATAGAATATAGAACATAAGAACAGTACAGCGCAGAAACATATCCTTTGCCCACTATGTCTACACCAACCACGCTGCCAGTCTAACTAATCCCATCTGCCAGTACATGGTCTGCATCCCTCTAGTCTCTGCCTGTCCATGTACCTAAATGTTGCTATGATATCTGCTTCTACCAGCCCCCCCCCCCCCCCGACAGCGCACCCCAGGCACCTACTACTCTCTGTGTGAAAGAAAACTTGCCTGGCATGCATCCTTTAAACTTTTCCCTTCTCATCCTAAATCTATGCCCTCTGGTGTTTGACATTTCCATCCTGGGAAAACGACCCTGACTATCTACCCTATCTCTACCTCTCATAATTTTATGTACTTCTATCAGGTCACCTCCCAGCCTCCGATGCTCCAGAGAAAACAATTCAAGTTTTTCCAACTTATCCTTGTAGCTTTTTTCTCTCCAGTCCAGGCAACATTTGGTGAACCCCTTCTGCACCCTCTCCAAGGCTTCCACATGCTTCCTGTAGGGTGGCAACGGAACTACACACAATATTTTAAATGTGGCCTTACTAAAGTTTTATACAACTGCAACTTTCATACTCAATGCCCCAACTGATGAAAGCAAGCATACCATAAGCCTTCTTTACCACCCTGTCCAATTCTGTGACCACTTTCAGGGAGCTGTAGATTTGCACTTCAACATCCCTCTGGACATCCATGTTCCTAAGGGTCCTGCTATAAACATTTCATAAACAGTTAAGTCTTTTCTCTTATATGCTATAGTTTGCAGATGTGGAATTAAGTGGTGTGTGTGTGTGTGTGTGTGTGTGTGTGTGTGTGTGTGTGTGTGTGTGTGTGTGTGTGTGTGTGTGTGTGTGTGTGTGTGTGTGTATAAGTGATACAGAAAGTCCCCGGATTACAAATGAGTTCCGTTTTTGAGTCTGTTCGTAAGTTGAATTAGTATGTAAGTCGGAACAATTACATACAGTTCACATTTAGCATCAATTAGTCAAATGTTTCTCTTAGTATATAGTATATATTTCACCTAAAACATCATAAATATAATAATGCGGTAATAATAATAATAATTCTTTTTTTATTCAGTGCGGGATGCAGCGAGTTAAGGTTCAGTGGGTCGTGGGTGATGTTAACTGAACGCGGAGCAGTTATTAGCATTTCTTTATCAAATAAGTTTATGAGAAAGTGGATCGATTGCGGTGTCTGTGTCAGGCGGACCGCCACAATATCAGGGGACGCGAGAGGCCTCGATGTGCGAATAACTCTCAGCCCGGAGTTACACTCACTGCCAAACCTGAATATCGTGTTTACCATTTGTCAATTTCACAGCCTGTTCTACGCTGCCTAAATTCCGTACATTAAGGAAACTGTCACAATCAAACTGCACATCAATGAAACTGACCGACCAGCTGTGCATTTCCAGCATTTTATTTCTGAATCAGATGCTGAATGAGGATGCAATTAAATTCACTTCTCCCATCTTTCATCGTCACAATTAAGAAGATGCATGAACATTAAGTAAGAAGATGAATTATGAACACTATTGATCCACAGAACCAGTGTGGATCATTACTCGAGGCCTGATGGAAGCATCAGATCGGATGGGTTCTCTTTACCGTGAACCTTCTCAAGTGCAGATGAGAAACCAATTCCAGTTTTAAAGGAGACATAAGGATGCTGCTTGATCTGCTGAGTTCTCTCGGCAGTTTGTTTTTATTTGCTCCAATTTTAAAGGAAGCCCCTGGCATTGTATGGAGCAGATAACCAACATACACCGTATCCATTTTGTCCCTGAACTAAAAGGAGGTGATAGTGGTGATGAGAAGGAGCACGGTTGTTTTATGAAGTAACGCTTCACAGTCTATCGACGTCTAGCCTCCGTGACCACCCTTCCCACTCACTCCCACATTTATTCATCATTAACTGTAAGATTGTCTTATCTCTATATATTTTAGTATATATATTAAAAACTATTGTTTGCCATCGAAATGAGAGTTGTTTTGTTTTAGATAAAGTCTCTTCGAAGAGATTATCGGCTTTATAAATGAACTGGATCCAGTATTCACCGCCTCTGTTCTAAGACACGGTCGGATGTTCAGAAAGCATCTAATTCAAATCATTGTGCAAGCAAATCGATCCTTCTACAATGTTTTACGAATGAACATTAAAATTCTTCACAATCAGATGCAAATATGGACAACCATTGCATTAAACCATACATGTAAATATTTACAGTTCATCCCGCCAAACTCCTTACAGACAGTGGCAGGAATTGAACCCGGGTCGCTGGCACTGTAATAGCGTTGCGCTAACTGCTGCACTACAGTTCCTGACATCTCTTAAGCTATGAGCATAGCAGTCATTAACAACACAAGGAAACTCTGAAGATCCCACCTAATTCTCTGCTCTCCAGATCTGAGCAACCTTAACTATAGGTTTTCCTATATTTTTGCAGTGCTGCTTATGAACCCATAAAAATAATTTGTTGTGACAAGCTTGATTCCCTGATATTTGAAACCATAAGCCCTCTATCATTAGGGTCAACAAGAAGGATTATCATTCTGATTCTGCAGAAAACACTATCCACCTATAGGAATATAAGCCATAAGTTCACTGCCAGTTCACATATAGATGTCTTTGAAAGTGTCAGAATAAGATGATAAAGGTGTTGTAAAAGTATATGGAATAACAAGAATCAGGCATTATAAAGAAGCATAGAGTACAAAACCAGTAAAGCTAAACCATTAGATATCAATGGTGAAGAGACAGCTGAAATATTGCGTTCAATTTTGTCGAGCACATTGGAGATTATGCAGAAGAAGATTTGTGAGATTTAAACCAGATATGATGAACTTCAATTATGGGGAGAGATGAGCAAAGCTGGAATTGTTCTGATTAGGCCATTAAAGGTTAAAAGAAATGTAACAGCGACATTGAACATAACCAGGAGGCTTGATAGATGTAAATAGGGAGATCCTATTTTCATTGATGGGGATGAAGCTGTGGATTGAGCTGAAAAAGTGTGGAAATCAGCATGTTTTAAATTCAGTAAAAGGGAGGGGGGTGGGGGATGTCCTTCACTGCAAATAAAACCACACTTACTGTCAACGTGTCCAGGCAACACCTGCCCTGTGACCTTTTCCACCATCTAGAGACCCAGACTCTCCTTCCAGGTGAAACAATGATTCATTTGACCTTCTTTTAATCAAGCATAAAGCATTCAGAATACACATGTGATATTCTCTACACTGATGAACCAAATGTAAATTAAGTAAGTGCTTTACCACTTCACAGAACACTTCTGTTCATTCCACCCACTCTGGTGACTCAACTTCCACCTGACAATCGCTTTAATTCTTCATCCCATTTTCACGGTGGCGCCTGTCTATGACCTTTGCACTGTTCCAATGAAGCTTAATATAAAGTTGATGACAAGCACCTCATCATCTATCTAGGCATGTTGCAGCCCTTGGGGCTCTATTGAATTCATCATTTTCTGATAACCAGACTTCCCTGTTTCTGTCAGCATTGACTAGTTCTGACGTAAGGTCATCCACACAACATTAATTTAGGCTTTCCCCTCTCCACAGCTGTTTTCTGACCTGCTGAATTTTCTTTTATTTCATATTTCTGGTAACTGTTGAATCTGCATCTCATAATTCCAGCTGTGTTTGTTTGTTTTCTCTCTTCTGCCCTATCTTGTTGCCCTCTACTTACACCTCATCTGCACACATCAACTATGATCAACAAGCCTTCTGCTCCCCTTGCCAACAGTACCAGCAACGTTTATGTCATCTGGATTCTCTTGGTCTCCACCTATCACAGACCTGAAAGATTAACTGTTTCCCTCTTCACTGATGCGGCCTAGCCTGCTGAGTATTCCTAGCATTATTTCGTTGACAGGGAGACAGTAGCTAAAGGTCACAAATTCTTGATAAATGTTAAAATGAACAGAACAGAGAATGAGACATCTTTTACTGTAATTAATTATGTTCCAGAATGCCTAGCCTGAAAGAATGTTGGAACCAGATTCAACAGTAAATTCCAAAAGGAAATTGGAAATGTTTTAAAAGAGAAAAATTTACATGAGGAACGGGAAGGAACGTGGGTGGGAACCAATTGCATAGATATTTAAAGGACTTAATCCAGGGGATGGCCTTCTTCTGTACTATAATTCTGTTCCACACCAGCTCATAAGTATGTTAACCACATGGACATTAATCTATTCAATAAACTAACTCTAAAGCTTTTTGCTTGTTAATTTTCTGTATTGTCTTTTCCTGAATCAATATCATCAGTTTGATCTCAGCTTTGAATTGTGAATGAAATACACCTTTATAAATCCTGTACTTATTTTTCAATTAATTCTGTCTATTAATTATTTTTATTCTTGTGCAGGTTTAGGTGTTGCTAGCTGTAATTGCAAGTGCAATATTTCACTTTCTTCATTTACACAATCTGTGTTTTACCTGCAAGGCCAGCCTTTATTGCCTATCCCTCTTTGCCCTGAAGAAGGCAATGGTGAGCAGGACCAGACTGATATATTGCTCATTAATGATCTTGTTAACTGGTGTTCTATTTGAACATTTGAAATGTGCTCAATAATTATCTTATTCAAATCCAGGTTGCTCATTGGTAGTCTGAAAACTAACACAAACCAATCCAGTGAGCCAAATGTAGTCCTCATCAGCTTCCAGGTGTTAAATTGATCACGAAACAAAAGACAAGGCTTTTTGATGTATTAAAATGAAGAGGATTAAGAAATGATTGGGTCTTGAGAAGAATATTACTAGGGTATCAATCTAGTATCTGTTCTCTGAACTGATTATAGTTCTCAAGTCCTGGAATGTATGCAGGACAGGTAGTCACAGTTTTATTGGAAATAAAACAAAAAATGCTCAACTTGCTTAGAAAATCAGGCAGCATCTATGAAGGGAGGAATAGGGTTAATATTTTAGGTTGATGACTGTCATCTGATCTTTGGTACCTAGAGTTTGCAAATTTGAAGGTTTCTGTGATGAGCAATTGGGACATCTGTTGCCAATGTTAGCTCAGATGGTAGAATTCTTGAACCTAGAATTTTTGACTCAGAAATCTCACTCTTGAAATGTAAATACATCAACCCTTGCTGATGCTCCAGTGCAGTACAAAGTGCTGAATTTTGGATGAAACCATTAATTGATCCCATAGTTCCATTGCTTCCTTTATGAACATATTATTTGGTTGTTATCACTATGCCGTTTCTAGAAATTTGCTGCATTCGTGTTGCTTAGTTTCCTGCAGTACAACAGTGAACATAAGTCACAAGTATTTCACTGGCTGTGGAGGGGTTTTGGTATATCCTGAACTGTGACAGACTATTCAAATAGAAGTCTTCCCGGACTGCTGGCATAATGAAAACGGGTGGTAGTCCACTACTATTTTGAATGAAATGTTCATTATTGGGGATCAATGGAGGAACTCTTCCTACAGAGGAGGAAATCATTATCACATGGATTTTTTTGTGAGCATAGTTCATTTGATCCAACCAGCCCACGGCAATGATAATGCTCCACTTGAACCAATCCTTCAGAGAGCACGTACTTAGTGAATGACTTATGATCTGGAATGCAGTTGTTAAAGTGAATGTGATAAATGCTTGAAGAAGGAATAAAAAATGTAGAACCATTGATAAGTAGCAGAGGTGTGGGCCTAATTGGATAGCTTCAGCAAAGAGTGTGTCTGGATAAGATGGTTAAAAAGGCTAGCTCTCCTCTATGATACAATGATAACTAATTAACTGACCCTAAACTATTCAACACACTGTTCTCTGTATTTTACAATTCAGTTAACAGAACTCACCCAATGTATCTGCAATCCTTAACTGGGTACTTCACATTGAATTGACTGGCTTGATTGGATAATTTGATGATTGTGCAAAAGTACTTGGAGCAAGAAGTAACTCCAAGATGTGAACACAAGCATATGAATTGGGAACAGAAATGTGCCATTCAAACTGCTCTGCCACTTCATAAGGTCCTGGCTGTTTTGGCAACTGCTTATCTTTAAATAGTAACTTTAAATAGTATCTTTAAATTCTTGCAAGAAGAAACATCCTCTCCACTTCCATCCTGTCAGAAAGAGCAGAAACCCTTATGAATGTTAGTGCATACCAGCATAATCTTAGCCAATTTCTGGACATTTTAAAAGAGACTCTATACACTTAGGGATTTGATGTTCTGCTAACATCCTCTTGTGAATTGAAACTATACTCTGTGGCTGGAACTTGACATTTCTTGGGCATTCAATCAGTAACATCACCCTCCAGTTCCTCATTTGCTTTGGGTTTTTCATTAATATCACAATCACTGTAACCTTGCTGACAAAAACACAGAGTTGAAGGGCTGTATCCTCTGCTGTTCTGATCTTTGATCACATGTTGAGTTTTTAACTGCAAAATATCAAGAGTGTCCCTGCTTATAATCAGAAGTTTCAGTACAAATCCTACCCCGGAGACAAAATAACACTTAGCCTGATGCTTCAATGCAGTACTGCTTGAGCACAGCACTTTCTCTACCACTGCCTTTCAGAAGCAATTCTAAACCAAGTTCCCCTCTGCTTTCTCAAGGGGACATAAAGATCCCATTTCACCATTTGAAGGTCAGGGGAGTTATGGCTGGTATCTTGGCCAATATGTACCATGTGCTCAATTAACACCACCAAAAGCATTTGTCATTATTATATTGCTGTTCATGGGAGCATGGCAAGTGAAGTTATCTGCTGTGTTTCCTCCACTGCAATGGTAACCATACTTCAGAAAGTACTTCACTGGCTGAAAAATGCATTGGGATTGGCTGAAAGAATATGAAATTAAAGTCAGTATAGAAATCCAAGTTTTCTGTCTTCTCTGTTTCTCTTCTGTGAAAATCCACAGTTTTGGATGCCTCACTGTTGCTCGTATATGCTGTCACACCTTCGACCTTCCTCTGCTTGTCCTCAAGCTGGTTTGTTCAGTTGAAGCACTGACACACTACACTCACAGCAACAAAGTTCTCTGCAGTGCTTCAACATGCACAGAAGGTCCATAATCACACCATCTGCATTATGCAGTATCAAAGCTGGGCCATTGAACCTTCTGGCAGGTCATGGATGAATCGCTCTCCAGCTTGATGAAAAACACACCAACTTGCCACTTATATGTAACATCAGAGTGTTTATCTTCCAATCTCCAATCCTTCAACATTCTTTGCCGACACTGTTAGCTTTTTCCAGCCTATCGATCAGCACTTTATCTACACTGTAGTGTGTTTTATAAAGCTAGGCCTTCCAATTGTTGAGCAAGATTGATTAGGAATCTGGTTATAGAGACTGCTCCATTAAGGATCCATTTTTATACCAAATTTCCCACAGAATTATTAATATCTCTATACTATTTAATATTGTTCATGTATATTCATCACATCTTTGAAATATCTTTGCCTTGGTTGTGAATGTAGCTGAATAAGATTTATAAAATCACAAACAAAACATTGCTGTTCATTTACAGAGGGATGGAACTAAGAACCAGAAATATATAAACCTTTTTGTTAGATCACTTCTTGAGTACTATGGACAGCTCTTTCTCAAAATTAAAAATACATTTTGTATGCACTGAAAAAGTGTGAAAAATTTACTGGAATGGCATCAGAACTGAGTGATCAGGAAAGATTGAATATGTTTGGACTCTTTTCTCTCAAGGAAAGAGAAGACTGCGGACTGGTCCATATTTGACTTTGAATATTATGAAGTTGTTTGAAGGGGAGAACCAAAATAAATAGAACTATAATAGAAGACAGTCATCTGAAGGACTATAAATAGAAGACAGTCATCCAATGATAAAGCAGGGGAATGGCACTGATGGGATTATGCCAACATAAACTTGATAGGCTCAAAGGTTTCCTTCTGCACTGTAACAATTTAATGATTCTGATTCCAGTGGGGGAACTTGGGTGTAACTTCATCAAGGAGGTAATGAGAATGTGGAACATGTTATCACAAATAGTTAAGACAAATAGCATAGATGCGCTTCGGAAGAAATTAGATGGATATTAGAGGGGGAAAGAAATGGAAGGATTATGCTGCAGAGGGTAAATGAAGAAGGGGGTAAGGAGATTTGTGTGGAGAATTAACTCTAGAATGGACCTATTGACCAAGATGGTCTCTGCTGAAAATTCTATTTTGTACATATCGGTGAAAACAACCTGACTTGAAATTCCGATACTGTCTACAAGTAAACGTGATCAGTGGTGGTTGTGAGTATATGTTTTTCATTTTCCTTTTATGTATTGGTGACAATATCATAGAAGATGTTTGTCATGTGGGAGGTGATGGTATTTCCCATGAAAGAAACCGAGTGATTTGGAAGTCGAAGCAATGTCCGTTCATTGAAGTTGACATTGAGTTTCATGCCTGACAAGGAAAATACAGCACATGGAAAGATGCTCATGTCAGTTTTGGTTCCCAACAAAATAAGATTATAACAATGGGATGCAAGTTATCATATATTCAGAAATCTACAGGTGACTTTGGATGCCAGATTCATGACACCATATCAGCAGAATCTCTTCATGAAGGACTGGGTTTTCATTATAGGGTCTCAATGACATGATGTTCTGATTATTGTTCTCAGCTTATCTCATGATCAGAGTTTTCCAAAATCCTTGGGTGTAAAGGCCATCACTTCCTACTTCTGAAGTTACCGGCCCATGATTCTCTCCCAATCTTTACTGAATAAAGAACCTCATCATAATCACCTTCAGTCAAATTAATCTGGGTCCTTCCTACTGCAAGAACTCTGTCAAAAGGTGAGACCTAAAACTCAAAGCTTGTTGACTTTTCCATCAGTTGCTGGTGCACTGAGTACATACAAAACTGTTTTAAGTCTTCAAAACACAGGAATTAATAACATGCCTCCAGTTGTACAATACCAGAATCCCTTGTGAATAAGACTTATTTATAAGCTTGCCCAGGGTGAGGTCTTGTTAAATTACTTTCATCCATGATCTACTTCTGGGGTTCTGTTCTCCTTCATCAACTGAATATAAGTCTAATAGAGTAGAAAGTCATTGGTTGTACTTAATAACACAGGAATATCTGTCACCCATCTACTCCACTTAGCATTATCAGATTGATTGGGTTTCACTTTAGCTCCCTTCCTCTCTAAATTAAAAACAGGAAGAAAATCATATAAACAATGATGGAAGGAAATACGTTTGAGGCTTTCGTTCTTGATATTCGATGGATTTTCCCCCTTTTCTCTATAATTGTGGGAGAATAGAACTTTGGTTCTGAACTTCTGCCAATGTACAGCATAAACTGGCAACAATGTTGTGCATTTAACATGAGGGACTGAGATGAAGTTCCACTTCATTATCTGGTCATTAATCTGAGGGAGATTTCTGTGACTATTCAGCTGCTGAATTTCTTATAAAACAACTGTAACATGTTTTCAAAAGGACTTCATCCTTAAGGAGTTTGACAGGTGAGATGGAGAGTTGATCTTCCCCTGGCAGGTGTGTCTGGAACCAGGGGTCAGCCTCAGAATAACAGCTATTCATGAACGAGATGAGAAATTTCTTCCCCAGGGAATGGGCACGGTGAATGCTCTGCTGGTGAATATAGTCAAGACAGATCAGCAACAGCATTGTTGAAATCAAGGGCATCAATGAATATAGTGCAAGAAAGTGCCACTGAGGTAGAAGATCAGGCATGATCTTATTCTAATTTATTGACTGATGGAATGGGTAAAAAGAACCAAATTACCTGCTCTCTGCTTTTGTTTCTTTTTGTCAAGCACTTTGAAATATCCTGAAGTCATGAGAAATGCTGTATAAATGCCCAAAGTTTGTTCAGCTTGACTAACTTTCTCCTTTGGGTTTCAACATCCAATCTCACTGCCTCTGTTGTTTTTCAGTGTGAAAGACATTATGCAAATAATCTGTTCTTGATGCTAAATGAACCAGTGGCAAAGAATTGACTGTTTAGCTTCGGAAATTCGGTTTACACCTTGGACTGTTATGGTGGGAATAGCTCCCTCTGGGACTCTGGACTGAAGCATAATTGCAAAGCAACTCAAGAAGGATGGGCAAAATAAGTGCACTCTGTTGGCAGATGATACATGGATGGGTCAGGTTCCTCTAAAGGTTTATTAAATGCACTTTCAATGAAGTTAATTTCTCCTCCTCTCTTTAACATGCAGGCTAGAAAATATTGAAGTAAAACAGCAGGCATCATCTTATTGAAAGGTGAAATGAGCTCAAGGGGCTGTATGGCCTATTTTTATTCCTGATTCTTATGCACATAATGGAATCCCCATTGAGAACACCATTTTGCTGCATTCACAAATATTGCAGAGTTTATCTAGGCTGAGAATTTTCTTCAAAAAAGCAAAACAAAAACTTAAGCCTTCAGAAAATTGGGGCAGAAAATGTACTGGACTAAACCTGAATAGGCTGCCTGCAGTTCCTGCCAGACAGAAACCTATCTGATACAGAGAGTCGGCCAAGCTAACACTCTGCATCCAAGAGAGGTCTTGTCAGCCTTGCTCCCTTCTGTCAAAGGCCTTGATGATCCGAAGGAGTTTAAAACAATTTGAATAGACTAATTTCAAATATTAATTTTTAAATGTAATTATTATCTCCTTAAAATTCTAAAAAGTAATTACAATATAAACTTTAAAACAAAACTGCTTACCTCAACTTGGCTATTTACTCACAGTTGTTGACCCTATTCAAATTACTGGGGTTGCATTACATAAGTTAGCCATGGGTGGTATAAAACTGAAGGGAATGCACAATAAGTCTCTTGGCTCAGTGTGCCATTGGTGAGTTCACTGGTAAAGGGATTACAGAAGTGCTGGCATCGGACCTCCAACTTGTCTGCAACTTCTGTGTTTCAATGTATAGGTGTGGAAGTCTGAGCAGTTGCACAGTGAAAAATGAACAGTCATTGTTCCCTTACTGCACCATGAGCAAGAAGTGAACACAAACTTGCCCAATGTTATCAAATGCATGGCACACAGCGAAATTAAATCAAATCAAGTTATTGTTTCCCATATGAAATCCTCAGTCGTGTGTCTTTGAAATTCCACAAGCAAACTGTCTCATGCTTCTTCATGAAAGCACCATCTTTAAAGGTAGGAAAATGATGGAAGTGATGGAGTTCAGGATGGGAGATTTCATCTCACATGTTCTATTGGATGCAAATTAATTAAAGTCTGATTGAATTAGGGACAGTTTAACCTTCGTTTCTCAGACATCCCTAAAAATAGCACTATGATGCCCCCACAATCTTGGATCTTTTAGGCTTTCAAACATTGTTTTCCTTTGCTCTACTTGTAAAAATTGTGTATAATTTATGTTTAATTTATGTTTTTCTTGTGAATGCTACTTGAATAATGCAATGTGTCTGTGATGCTGCTACAAGTTAGCTTTTCATTGCACGTGTGCATCCATGTACTTGTGCACATAACAATAAACTCAATTTGGACTTTGATAGCAACAAATATCAACTTTTCAATGGGCTGGCTATATTTATGGAATTATTGTCAAACTTTTAACTTTGATTCTGTTGGTGAGTTTTTCACATATGGGGAACAATAGAAAATTGGAACTCCTGTCCACAAATGTCAGTTGATACTAGGTTAATTGATAATTTTAAATAAAAGATATGAGTCAGAGGCGGGGTGCAGATTGCCCATGGTCTCATTGAAACACTAGTGGAGGGGCTGAATGGCCATTCCTTCTCTGAGGTTTCAAAATAGATAAACGAAGAGGAAATCTGGAAATGCACATCGTACCAGTCTGCACCCAGATGATAAAGATCGCCATATCTAAAAACAGTTGTGAATCTCTGTATTTTAGTAGATTTTTCACTTTCAAATTTTGTTTATTCTTTGAAACTATGCTACTTGTTAACAGAATACACACTTCCCCTTTGTTAGTAATGCACACATCATTATCCTCTGTAGTGGTAAGAAGACACAGTTTTGTGGAGTGATTTATACTGGACCTGGTAGAATTCTATAACTGGAACAATAACAGAAAATGCTGGTGAGAAACAGCAGGACCATTAACACCAGCAATACTTCTGGCTGGGCAACATAACATTTGGGAAACATTATCTGAATGATTTGAGGCAGGACATGTGTTAAGTAGAGCACACATAGCAGGTAACTCCACCCATTCTGGGATGGTAATTCATCTTTGATCCTTGTGGCTATGTAAGCACGAGCATTGTGCTTTTGATTGAATGCCCCTCCTGATCATCAGTTCCATGGACTTGAATGGAATATCAAGAGGGGAGTGCAATGGGCAATAAATACTCCAGTAGCCAAAGACACACTTCTGTAGTATGTAAATCACTCAACCACAAGAGATGGACTTGTTCTTTCTGTATCTAGACCCATGGTAGACTAAGTGATGGAGATTTATTGTTGGGCTTATCCAACAACTCCCGTGGCATTATATCAGGCAATGGTCATAAAGACTGACTAGATCTTTTTTTCCAGTGGTTGCTATGACCTAATAAATGGGAACAGGATGATTAAGCAATGCTGGTTATCTGGAAAATGATATCTTGCAGAAGAAGTGTGTTGCCTTGTGCCAGCAAAACCTGTCTGGAGTGTTTCACTTTATATTTAATTGTCTAACGAAAAGAGAGCTTACAGCATGAAGATTCCACTTTCCACATCGAGCCAAAATCAATGAATGAGTTTTCAACTGGAGCTATCTGGTAAAATGCTAGCTCCCTGCTATATTGTTCCTTTCATATATTTGAGTAGTTTCTATTTGAATAACATTGTAGACTCTTCCTTAACTTTCACTAACGGTGAGGCATTTTTGGAGGGGGAGATTTTATTGCAATCAAACAGTAAAACTAGAGGCCAAATGGCTATGGTGTCAATAAGACTAATGGAATTAACAGAAAATTTTAGTTTGATTACCTTCAACTTTAGTGAGGGCAGGGGTTATGCACAGGTTTCACATTACTATTTTTCTTGGAGCAGTGTATTTGGGCTCCTTACACCCTCTTCCACTGTAGGTGCGCTATGCGCAGGCTGGCATACAATGGGCTGTTACAAAGATTGAAGACAAGGGCACACTGACTCCCGGATGTGACCTGGAAGGACCTGGGAAAGGAATTCCAGAAAGGTGGAATTCCAGAGCTGTGCGTTTTCCTTGGCTCCAAAATTCTGTTCTGTTGAAGGCAATGAAGCAATATTTTTGAAGTGCGATGCAATGTTCAGAGAATATGTTTAACACACTGGCTGAGGACAGATTTCTACATTTCCTTTATTTTTGGTGTAACAGATAGCCATCAATAAGGATTTTTGCAAGGAGTGACTGTATGGTTCCAACTGAATGATTCTCTTCAAAGCCAACTGTTAGTTGGTGTTGGTATTTATTCAAATCTGCACCAACATGAGTCATTTCTATCCATTTGTTCCAATAAATGCAGTCAGTATATATCTCAATATCAAGATCTGTAACGTGAGCTGTACATCAAGTAAGCTGGCTGTCTGCCCATCAAACCAGTTTGGGACTGTTATGTGAAAACCCAACTCATCCATGCCAACCAAGGTGTCTTCCTGAGCTAGTCACATTTGGCCCATATCCCTCCAAACCTTTCCCATTGTGTTACTGGTGGGGTGGTCAATAGTCTTGCATCTTAACCAACTTCCCTGATTCCAGGATCTGTATAGATACCTAAAAGAAACATTGCAACTATCCTTAACTATAATAACCTTTTGGCATTCAGCACAGTTATAAATATTACGAGAAATGTTGTGATTTAAAGAAATACTTCGTGGTATTCCAATTTGGGTTCTCTTATTTTCAATCACTTTTTTGTAAATTTCCTGAAACACAACGGCTAAATGCCAGTGATTGAATTTGGAACCACTGCCTACAGCCAGAAAGATTTGCCCCCATAATCTGGCAGTGGATGTGTGAAATGCTGGCAATCCTGTGATTTAAAAACCAAACAAATAATTGGAGGATTAACTGAATTAGTCAGTAAGGTAGGATCCATGATGCCAACTTTTGCTTTGCTTCAGTAGAAGCCAGTTTCCAGAATTATCCTACTCTCTCTTTGGTATTTTGTCATATGAAAGGAGATCAAAAAGTAGGATGGAAATCTTTATTTACATTCTATATCACTGATTTGACTGAGTGGACCAAATGTAATATTTCCAAGTTTACTGACAGCACTAAACTAACTGGGAATGTGACTAGAGATGAGTGTGTAAAGAGGCTTCCAGTGGATATAGAAAAGCTGAGTAACTGATCAACAACATGGCATATGGAATACTACGTGGAAAAATGTGAACTATCCACTTTGGCAGGAAATGCTGATTGTTTTTTTTTTGATGAAGTAAGAGATTGGTAATGTAGATTGTCACAGGGACCCGGGCATCCTTGTGTACAAGGCCAACCTGGTGCAGTTAGGAATGCAAATGGTATGCCAGGCTTTATTACAAGAGGGTGTTCGGAATTCTCAACTCTGGAGGGCTGTATGGATTTGTCATTGATTTCATTCAAAATTGAGATTAATAGATTTCAGGGTTTTAGAGGAATTGAAGGATGTGGGGTTAAGACAGAACAGTGATGTTGAGATAAAAGATCAGCCATGATCTTGAATGGTAGAGTGGATCAAGGGATTGAATGGGATACTTCTGTGCTGATTTCTTATCCAATTTAGACCAGTCTATTTGATCCAAGTTGTGCTGCACAATACAATTTTCTCTTTAGAGTCCTAGAGTTATACAGCACAGAAACAGACTGTTTAGCCCAACTCATCCATGCCAACCAAGGTGACTTCCTGACCTAGTCCCATTTTTCTGCATTTAGCCAATATCCCTCCAAACCTTTCCCATCCATGTATCTATCCAAATGTCTTTTAAACATTGTAATTTCATCCACCTCTACCATTTCTTCTTCTGGCAGCTTTTTTCATGTATCCACCACCCTCTGTGTGAGATAAATATGCCCTTCAGGTCCCCTTTAAATCTTTCCCCTCTCACCTTAAACCTATGCCATCTAGTTTTAGACTCTCCTGACCTGAGGTAAAAATGACTGTGACAATCCATTTTCCTTTGTTCTCTTTTTACCACACATAACTTCAATTTTTTAACTGCTGGTGGGGTATCCTGGACTTGCCTGTTTGCAGGAGGAAAGGAAGAGACGGAAAGTGAGGCATACGCAATGTAACAGTGAAGAGCTATTGATGGGAAGATGGAGCCAAGAATGAGACAAAAACAGCAATTGATGAAGATGAGGGGGAATAATAATCACTCAAACTACATATAAAAATGGTTACTTTTATGTAAGTTTTTTTTTTCACGTTCCTTTTAGGACATCAGTGTTTTACAGCCAATAAAGTTGATCTGAAGTGCAGTTACATTGTAATGTAGAAAGCAGAATGACAAATTTGTGCAAAACTCCCTGAAAACAAATAATGATGAAAATCAATGAATCTGTTCATGTAATATTGAGTGATGACTCGGTATTGGCTAGAACATTTAAGGATTACTTCAAAATGGTGCCAATTCATATCTCCTTAAGGGAGAGAGAGAGCATGTGGTGCTTTGGTGTACATCTCATCCAAACAATAGTACATCTGGCAGTGAAACATTCTTTCAACACTGCACTGGAGTGGCAGCCTGGATTTTTGTCCTTGCCGCCCTCTGCAGTGAAACTTAAACATGCAACCTCAGACTCGGGAATGCTTCCAGCTGACACCACATTGACTGATGTTGTCGTTTCACAGATATTTCTTTGATTAACTGTTGGGACTTTTTTCAGGGTAATCTATTAATCCTACAAGTATACTATTTTCTTGCAAAGATCAAACCAGACGTTGGTTATTGATATGATAGATGGGATTATACTATAGGCTCCCCCCAAGAGCCACCAAGGGGTGGAGGAACAGACATGTGGACAGATTATGGAAAGGTGCAAAAACAACAGGCTTGTCATAGTGGGGGACTTTAACTTCCTCAGTATTGATTGGAACTGTCTTAATTCAAGAAGTTTAGACGGGGCGGGATTTCTTCAGTGCATCCAAGAGGGGTTCTTGAAACAGTATGTGGAGATTCCAACCAGAGGAGAGAACATACTGGACCTAGTTTTGGGAAATGAGCCAGGCCAGATGACAGACCTGATGGTGGGTGAATATTTTGCAAATAGTGACCATAACTCATTATGTTGTAAGGTAGTTATGAGTAAGGATAAAATTGGATCTTGCGGGAAGGTACTAAATTAGAGGAGGTCAAATTACGATAGGATAAGACAGGAGCTGAGGGGTGTTGATTGCGAGCAGTCACTGTCAGGCAATCTACGTCTGACATGTGGGAGGTTTTAAAGACCAGCTGATCAGAGTTCAGGATCAGCATGTTCCGGTAAGGAGTAAGGACAAGGATGGCAAGGTATGGGAAACTTGGATGACCCGAGAGGTCCTAAATTCAGTCAGGAAGTAAAAGGAAGTAGATGCAAGGTTAAGGAAGCTGAAATCAGACTGGGCCCCTGTGGAATATAAAGATGGCAAGAAAGTGCTCAAGCAGGCAATTAGGGAGGCCAAAGGGGCCATGAAATGTCCTTGGCGAGCAGGATCATGAAGAATGCCCAGGCATTTTATACATATTAAGAAAAAGAGGATAACTAAGGAGAGGGTAGGTCCACTCAAGGATAAAGGAGGGAATTTGTGCTTGGAGTCAGAGCAAGTGACTGAGGTACTAAATGAATACTTTGCATCGGTATTTACCGAGGAGAGTGATTTGGAGTATAGTGAAGGCAGAGTGGGGAATACTAATGTGTTGGGACATCTTGAGATGAAGGAGGAGGTAATGCTGGGTCTTATGAAAAGCATTAAGGTTGATAAGTCCTCAGGGCCTGATGGCATATATCCCAGAATATTGAAAGAAGCAAGTGAGAAAGATTGCTGGAGCTTTGACAAAGATCTTTGTGTCCTCATTAGCAACAAGCAAGGTCCTGGAGGACTGGAGAGCAATAAATGTGCCTTTCTTCAAGGAAGGAAATAAGGATAACCCAGGTAATTATAGGCTGGTGAGCCTCGCGTCGGTGATAGGGAAGCTGTTGGAGAGGATACTGAGGGATAGGATTTATGTGCATTTGGAAAGACATAACCTGCTTGGGGACAGTCAGCATACCTGCTTGGGGACAGTCAGCATAGCTTTTTGCAGGGCAGATCATGCCTTACAAACTTGACTGAGTTTTTTGAGGAGGTGACAAAGGTACTTGATGAGAGTAATGCAGTGGATGTTACCTACATGGACCTTAGTAAGGCGTTTGATAAAGTCCCTCATAAGAGGTTGATTCAGAAGATAAAGATGCATGGGATCCAGGGTGATTTGCAAGTTTTTGTGTTCAGAACTGGCTTGCCCATAGAAGAAAGAGTAGAGGTGGAAGAGTGTTATTCTGGCTGGAGTCCATGACTAGTGGTGTTCAGCAAGGATTAGTGCTGGGACTTTTGTTGTTTGCGATATATATCAATGACTTGGATGAAAATATAGATGCAACTTTGTGGATGAAACCAAGATTGATGAAGTCGTGGACAGTGTAAAGGACTATCTAAGAATACAGCAAGATATAGATCAGTTACAGATATGGGCAGAGAAGTGGCAGATGGAGTTTAATCTGGGCAAGTGTGAGATGTTGCACTTTGGGAGGTCAAATGAAAAGAGAAAGTATACAGTTAATGGTATGCATCTTAGTAGCACTGATATACAGAGGGTCCAAGTCCATAGTTCACTGAAAGTGGCTATGCAACTGGATAAGATGGTAAAGAAGGTGTAGGGCATGATTGCCTTCATTGGTAGGGGTGTTGAGTACAAGAATAAAGAAGTCATGCTGCATCTGTATAAAACTTTAGTCAGGCCACACAGAGTATTGTGTGCAGTTCTGGTTGCCTCTTTACAGGAAGGATGTGGAGGCTGTGGAAAGAGTTCAGAAAAGGTTTACCAGGATGATGTCTGGATTAGAGGGTATGAGTTATAAGGAAAGGATGGATGAACTTGGGTTGTTCTCCCTGGAACATCAGAGGCTGAGAGGAGACCTGATAGAGGTTTTTAAAATTTATGAGAGGCATAGATAGGGTAGACAGTCAGAATATTTTTGCCAGGATAGAAATGTCAAACACCAGAGGACTTGCCCCTCACATCACCTTTAAAATTTTCTTTTTTTTTGTTTTATTTACAGCATGGTAACAGGCCCTTCCAGCCCAACGAGTCCGCGCCGCCCATTTTAAACCCAAATTAACCTACCCGTACGTCTTTGCAATGTGGGAGGAAACCGGAGCACCCAGAGGAAACTCACGCAGACACGGGAGAACGTATAAACTCCTTACAGACAGCTACGGGAATCAAACCCCGATCACTGGCGCTGTAATAGTGTCGCGCTAACCGCTACGCTACCGTGCCGCCTAACTTTTCTGCTCTAACCTTAAAAGCAAGTTTTTTTTATACAGAGTGGTAGGTACCTGGAATGGGTTACTGGGGTAGTAGTGGAAGCAGGCAGTTTGGTGGAGTTTAAGAAGCTTTTAGATAGACACATGAATATAAGGAATGGAAGGATATGGACAATACACAGGAGGAGGACATTTAGTTCCTGGCCCTGTCCTTTAGATCCTGCATAGATCAGCTGGTGGAGGTACTTGCAGACATTTTCACCTCTACCTGCTTCAATCTGAGTTTCCCATCTGCTTTAAGAAGACCACTATCATCCCTGTACCTAAGCAAAACAAGGTAACGCGCCTTAATGATGACCGCTCGGTAGCTCTGACATCCGCCGTCATGAAGTGCTGTGAGAGGCTGGTCATGGCACGTATTAGCTCCAGCCTCCCAGAAAACCATGACCCACTGCAACTTGCCTACTGCCAAAGCAGGTCTACGGCATATGTCATCTCCCTGGCCCTACACTCATCTCTGGAGCATCTGGGTAGTAAAGACACCTGTATTAGACCGTTGTTTATTGACTACAGCTCTGCCTTCAATACTATAGTTCCAAGCAAACTCATCTCCAAACTTCTAGACGGGACTCAACACCTCCATTTGCAACTGGATCCTTGACTTCCTGACCAACAGACCGCAATCAGTAAGGACAGGCAGCAACACCTCCGCCACGATTATTCTCAACAAGGCTGCATCCTCAGCCCCCTACTCTACTCCCTATAGACTCACAATGGTGTGGTCAGATTCTGCTCTAACTCCATCTACAAATTTGCAAATAATGCCACTGTAGTGGGCCATATCTCAAGTAATGATAAATTTGAGTACAGGAAGGAGATAGAGAGCCTAGTGACATGGTGCCATGACAACAACCTTTTCCTCAATGCCAGCAAAACAAAAGAACTGCTCATGCACTTCAGGAAGTGGGGCGGTGACATGGTCCTGTTTTACATTAATGGTGCTGAGGTCGAGAGGGTTGAGAGCTTCAAGTTCCTTGGAAAGAACATCACCAATAGCCTGTCCTGGTCCAACCACATAGATGCCACGGCCAAGAAAGCTGATCAGCGCCTCTGCTTCCTTGGGAGGCTAAAGACATTTGGCATATCCCCTTTAACCCTCATCAATTTTTATTGATGCACCGTAGAAAGTATCCTATCTAGATGCATCACGGCTCTGCCTGTGACTACAAGAAACTGCAGAGAGTCATAGACACAGCTCAGCACATCCCGGACACCAGCCTCCCCACCATGGACTCTGTCTACACTTCCCTCTGCCTTGGTAAAGCAGCCAACATAATCAAAGACCCCACCCACCCCAGACATTCTCTCTTCTCCTCCTTGCCACCAGGCAGAAGATACAAAGCCTGAAAGCACATACCACCAAGCTCAAGGACAGCTTCTATCCCCTTGTTATAAGACTATTGAATGGTTCCCCAGTACGATAAGATGGACTCTTAACCTCACAATCTACCTCGTTATGACCTTGCACCTTATTGTTTACCTGCACTGCACTTTCTCTGTAACTCTAACACTTTATTCTGCATTCTGTTATTGTTTTACCTTGAGCTACCTCAAAGCACTGTGTAATGAATTGATCTGTAAGAACGGTATGCAAGACAAGTTTTTCACTGTGCCTTGGTACATGTGACAATAATAAACCAATTTACCAAATTAGTATAAATTGATATCAAGATCAGCACAACATCATGGGCCGAATGTCCTGTCCAGTGCTGTACTATGATGTTACTTTGTACTAATATTAGGCACTTTGCTTTGGAGTTTAAACTTGGATTTCTAAATTTTAACCAACATTTAAAATATCAACAAGCCACAGAGTAATATTGATATGGCAAGTCAAGTTTAGTTGCTGCAGTAATAACACAAATACACTTCAGAAATTACTCAATTATAACCACGGCTTTAAAGTGATTGGGATGGAAAACTTTGATTGGTTAATGGAGACTGGAGTGATGCCTGCCCATTGTACACTTAAATTCAATGGAACTGGATATTGGGAAGGAGTACAATGGGAGGCTGATACTCCAGTATTGGTTTCGAATTTAAATTTCTAACCAGATGTTTACTCACATTGAAATGACCACTAGTACCCTCTAGAATTTCCTGACCATGCAAGAACTCTTGATCTGAATATTTATTCAAGTTACCAGGATCAATATCTGACAGCCCTCTGCTGTCTTCCCTGTACACACTTGACTGTGTGGCTAAGATGCCATATACAAATTCGCCAATGACACCACTGTTGTTGGAAGAACCACAGGTGGTGATGAGTCAGCTTACCAGAGCTAGATAGGACACCTGGTTGAGTGGTGCTGCAACAACAACCTCTCACTCAACACCAACAAGACTGAAGAGCTGATTGTTGAATTCATAAAGGGGATGAAGGATGAATATGTGCCAGTCTATATTGGGGGATCTGCATTGGACGGAGTCAGCAGCATTAAATTCCTGGGTGTTTAACATAGCAGATGACCTGTCCTGGGGATAGGACATAGATGCAGTCACAAGGAAGGCACATCAGTATCTATACTTAGGAGGTTAAGGAAGTTCAGCTTGTCACCAAACTTCTACAGATGTACTGTTGAAACTATCCTGATTGGTTGTATCGTGGTCTGGTATGGCAATTTGAATGTGCAGGAGCATAAGAAGCTGCAGAGTGTAGTGGATTCAGCCCAACACGTCACAAGCATATCCCTTCCCACCATTGGTGGCCTCATAGGTGCTGCCTCAAGAAGGCAACATCCATCATCAAAGATCCCCACCATCTCGGCCATGCCATCTTCTCACTGCTACCATCAGGCAGGAAGTACAAAAGCCTGAAGTCCCACACCACCAGATTCAAGAACAGTTACTTCCCTTCAATCATTCGATTCTTGAACCAACTGGCACAATCCTAGTCACGACAGTTCAGCAACGCTATGACCACTTTGATCACTTTGCAGTAAAATGGACCGTTTATTATAGTAATTGTGTTCTTTCTTATAAAAAATGTGTTTTATTTATGTGTAATTTGTTTTTCTTATGAATGTTGCTTATATGATGCTTAAGTACCTGTGATACTGCTGCAAGTAAGTTTTTCATTGCACATGTGCAATATAGGTACTTGTGCATATGACAATAAACTCTTGAGTTTGACAGCTCAGTTCAAGAATGAACTTACCACTGTCAGGTTAAATAAGTTGTCTTACATTTAAAAAAGAACATTTCTTGATTTTGTGCAGTGTTCTTTATAGTTTGCATCTTGTATAAATTCAATTTGGAGAAACCTACATGTTCTGGAAAGAAAATTATTCTCATAAATTTACAAAGAACTTGTTTTCCATAGCAATATTTCTGTGTATCTTAAGCAGGCTCTTCTCAAGATTCAGTGAATTTATTCAGTGAGTTGCTAAGCCACACAGATAACAAGAAATACAGAAGTTTTATCAGAGTAATTTTACTGAGGTTGTTGATTTTTTAGCAGGGTTATGGTAGAATTGATCCAAACACTTTAAAATCTCCTGTGATAGGGAAAATGGGCCTGTTTTTCATTGCCTATTGTCTTACATTGAGCTCTGTTTTGAGTGCAAAATGTTGAAATGTCTTCTGACAAGAAATACAATCAATAGAAATTCGATGAAAGGAACAAAGTCAACTCATCTCATCTCTGTGCTGTCCTGTCATTCAGTTAGATCATGGGTGATCTGTAACTCAGCTCCATTTATCTTTGAAACTATTACCCAACAACTATAATAACTTGTACTGCTTTAGTATCTTTGTATCAAAATGTCCCAAAATGTTTCTCGGAAGCATTAATAAAAAAACAAAATTGACATCCAGACAGTAAATAGCAGCTTTTAAGAAGTGACTTGAAGAAAGAAAGTGGTGGAAAGGTTCAGAGAGAATCTCCCAGATCCTGGGGCCCGGGGGTTGGAGATGGGGAGTGTATGGCTCCCAATTGAGAAGGAATTGATTTTGAGGATGATGAAGAAGATTTGAGGAGAAATGGTACCTTCAAGGTGACAAGACGGAAGAGATTACAAGAAATAAGGAGAAGCATGAACAGAGAAATTTGAAGACATGGGTTACTATTTTAAAATAGATTGTTTTGCTTAGCTGGAATTCACTGTAGGTTAGGAAGCATAAGGTGCTGGTGTGAGTTAGGACATTGTAGCATGAATTTGGACAACCTCAGGTTTACATGGGATAAAACACAGAAGGTGGCCAGGAGTGCATTGTAAAAGTCAAATTTAGAGGAAACAAAACAACTGTGAAAGAAATCAATTAGTTTCGGTCTTGAAATGTTTTATTAACCCAGCATCCATTACTCTCTGTGCAATTGATAACCGAGTTTCCACTGACAAATGCTTCATTACTAAATGGCTAAGTTCTAATTCCAAATTTACATTGTCATATCCTATATCACTTAACTAAAATTAGCAACTTTTATCTGCATGTAGTCCATGAATAGTTTCCTTGGGCCAGAACTTTCTGCCAGCAATGAGTTTCTGCTGATCTGCACGTTAAGTATGAACTTAACTTTTCTGAATCCACCTGTGTCAAATTTTTGCCCAAAGTCTTCCAATTACTTAAATGGTAAAGACTGACAGGTAGCAGGGCCTGGAGCAAAATGATGCTGCAACAAGGGTGGGCCAGGATAAATCCCAACAAAAAATTGTTGAACAAACTTTGACAGATGGCTGAGCCATGTCCTCGGGATGAGTCATGCTGCCAGGTTCATCCAGCTCTGAAAATATGGCAGTGTATCTGACATTCAAAAGTATTTCAGAAAACTGCCAACAGTTAATGAATCACTTTTAGATGATTTATTTTTTAAAAAAAATAAGCATTACTTTAATTTTGAACCGCATGAATTTAAAATGTAATTTAACTAATATTTACTTAACTCCATTGTAGTTAGAACATAGAACAGTACAGAATAGGAACAAGTCCTTCAGCCCACCATATCTGCACTAACCATGATGCCAATCTATCCAAATTCCATCTGCCTGCACATGGTCTGTATCCCTCTATTCCTTGCCTGTTCATGCATCTGTCTAAATGCTTCCTCTTGGGAGTTGGTCCTCTTCATTTGGAAGGATTGGCAAGCAGACTTTCCGGCGTATGTTTTGGATGATTGCAGCAACAGGAAGCTCCATGTTTGGGATCAGCAAAGTCCCAGCACAGAGAAGCCAGCAAGTTAGTAGCTACCACATTTATGGGGGAATCACAAGTTTAGTGGCAATTTTATGGGAAAACGTTTAGAGATTGGCATAAAACTGACAGTGCTTTGCAACAAGTTCCATCTCATTATAAGGAAAATATCAACCAGTTCATCATCCACTACTTAGACACAAGGAAAAACATTTGAAATTTGTTTATCCAATCCTTATTTATCTCTGTAAGCCGTGTTTTATTACCAGTGAATTGTACTCCCAACACCACAATACCAGTCATGGCTAATAGCAATCCTGAAGTAAGGGACTGAAAACCTGAACATAAGAATTCAGTAACATAAAACTGAGCAGCTTTGTGTGAATGAATCATCATTCCTTCACTTGAGCATGACATTTTTGTGGAAAAAGGCCACACATGTATCCATGGCTGACTTTCAGTCATTTGTGAACAGTAACTTCTGAATATTTCTTTTCATTCTCACGTCACTCATTTTGATTGATTTATCTCCCCTTTCCTGTTCTGATGTTTTGCACATTGTTGCTGAGCAAGGGATAGAGGGAGAGAGAAAGTCATGCCAATTCCTACAAGCACAGTTTGATTCAAAGTTCACCAGAAGCAAGATAAAGGGAATGAATGAATTTCACATGGAGACACAAGAAACTGCAGATTCTGGAATCTGGAGCAAAAAACTGCTGGAGGAATTCAGTGGGTCAGGCAGCATCTGTGGAGGCAGTGGGATAGTTGATGTTTTGGGTCAAGACCTTACATTAGGACAGATAGTGTTGAGGGGATATAGTCAGTTTCCAGGTAAGGGGGAGGGATGAAGTAGGAGCTGGAAGGCAATTGCCCAAGGGTTTCCCCTTGTCTACCTGCAATTTTCCCATTTGCCTTGCGCTCACTTTAATGGTTTGTCTTAAATGCACTAGCCTGATAAGCCCAACCTATGTCAAGTACCCAGCTCAGCTTTGTACTTGCCTTCTCTGAGTTCCCAAAGGGTCTGTTCTTGTCCCTGGCTTCCCTTCCTCATCCAAACATATAAAAATTAGGATTATGATCCACTTGGTCCCAAGAATCAGATTAATCAGTTAATAAGATCAATCAGCTAATCTGGTTGTAACCTTTACTCCACATTGCCTTTTTACCAATGGTAATGTTTTATCCCTTTGTTTATCAAGTATCTTTCTACTTCTGCCTTGAAAGTATTCAACAACTCTGCTTTCTCCTCCCTTTTGAGGAAGTGTATTTTAAAGACTAGTGACCCTTTTGTCTCTTCTGTCTTCAAGAGGAAATGCCTTATTTTTAAAACAGATCTCAAGTTCCAGGTTCTCCTTCAAGCAGAAACATCCAGGCATGGTAGTGTAGCGGTTAGCATAATGCTATTACAACGCCAGTGACCTGGGTCCAATTCCGGCCACTGTCTGTCAGGAGTTTGTACGTTCTACCCGTGTCTGTTTTGGTTTCCTCCCACATTCCAAAGATGTACGGGTTAGGAAGTTGGCATGCTATGTTGCCACCCGAAACATGGCGACACTTGTGGGCTGCCTCCAGAACCCTCAATGCAAAAGAGGCATTTCACTGTGTGTTTCGATGTACATGTGACTAATAAAGATATCTTAAAATCTTTATAAACAAACATCCGCTCTGTATCCAGACTGTTATGACCCCTCAGAATGTGCTGTTATGTTTCAATTGTTGTCTCTCTACTGAGCAACAGCAGATACAAACCTAATCTGTCCAACTTTTGGTCCATAACGTCATCTCTGAACTGATTCCAACAGCTCCATATCCTTGAACAAAGAGACCAATACTGGACACAATATTTCAGATTTGCTTTCACCAATGCCTAGAACATCTGAAACAAAACATCCCTGCCTTTGTATTCAGTTCCCCTGCAATAATCAATAATATTCCACTCGCTTCATGAATGAATTCCTGGCTTGGCTTTTGTGAATCATGCACTCGCACTCAAATGTCAAGACCACTTTGAAGCTCAAAACTCTCCAGCCTCTCATTTAGACAATACGTATTTTATTGTTCCTGCCAAAATGGGCAACTTCACATTTTTCCTCATTATACTCTTGTTGGATTCGATTGCTTTAAGTAGTTTTTTCAAACGTGTCATGTTCAATACATCTCAAGTGGCTGTACAAGGAATGGCTGCTTCTTAGATTGTTGGTTCATTCATCAGGTGAATACGTGTTTTCTCATTGGTTGGTTTTGCCACAGGTATCTGATAAGTTTTCTGATTGGACTATTGTTAGCTAAGGAGTACCTTTTGTCTCAGGTATAAAAGGTGTTTTTTGTTAATCACTCTCTTGCCTCTATCGCTCTCTTGCTCATCTTGATCTCTCTCTTGCCTCTATCGCTCTCTTGCTCATCTTGATCTCTCTCTTGCCTCTATCGCTCTCTTGCTCATCTTGATCTCTCTCTTGCCTCTATCTCTCTCTTGCTCATCTTGATCTCTCTCTTGCCTCTATCTCTCTCTTGCTTCTCTTGCTTTCTTCCCCACTCCCTCCACCACCACCGCACCAGCCCCTCCCCCCCCCACCGTCCCTAGATCATTTTAAGTTCCTTTGTCTCGGCTCATCTCCTAGTAGTAAATCTAGTGCCATGTGCTCTGTGACTGTTTCTCTGTTTTAAACTTTTCCATTAAAACTTTGTGAAGCACCAAGTTGTTTTCAACTCATTCTTGGACTCCTGAAAGAACCTGTGGATTCGAAAATAACCGGATCTGATACTCTGTTTCCCAGATCATTGCCATTCAATTTGCCACATCTTGTTCCCTTGTCTCAACTTATCTTACCTTTCTTTGTGTCAGACTTATTTCAATGATTTCATCTGTCATTTTCCAAGTCCTTTATTTAAAAAAAAGTATTGAGTTCCCAGCACCAATCTCTCTCATGCACCACCCATTACATCTTGTCAACCAGAAAAAGACCCATTTATGCCTACTGTTTCCTGTTCATCATCCAATCCTCTATCCACAACAATATGTTGCATCCCACACCATGAGGTTTGATTTTCCACAGTCACCCTTGTTGTGGCACCATTTGACATGCCTTCTGATAATTCAAGTGTAGTATGTTCACTGGTTCCCCTTTATCCATTGTACATGTTATTTCTTCAAATAACTCTTATCTGTACTGCCTCTTGGCTACATTACCTGTGGGTACACATGAAATTTCTCACGTAGACTGATGACATTTCATCATTTTCTATGTCCCCTACATCACGGCAGTTGACTAACTTCAAAAGTACTTCAGAAATACATTTTGGGAAAAACTCAAGAAAGGTACTACAGAAATACAATTCTTATTATCTGCATATTTCCCTTGTATCTATGATTCCTGACTGGACAATATGGTACTAATTCATGAATGAGTCAAATGTTCCTCCAGTTGGACACTGGAAATCCATTGTGGAATACTGCTCTCTAGGTATTGACTCCAGCTCTACCTTACCTATTCATCAAATCCCCTTAGATTCTAAGTTGCTCTACAATTTATTTCTATGTTCTAGCGAACCCTCTGGTCATTTGGTATCCCTTCCTAATCTGTTCTAGCATTTAATATTCCAGCCTTTAAAGATATCAGTACATCTCTCCACAGAACATTCCCCAAACATCTTTTGACTTTCGGTTGAGCTTTGGCAATGCAAATCCTTTGCCCAAGAGCTTATTCCTTTTTTTCTGTGGCAAATGCATTGATTCTTTATTGTAACATTAAATTTGCTCTATAAATGTAACTTATTGAATCCATGAGTTTAATATGATGAATGCATTGATATGTCAAAAAATATTTGTCAAGCCCACCCTTCAAATCTAAAACTTTCAGCCAACAGAGGACAGAATTTATACTACCAGAATAAAATCCTTATTCATTGTTGAATGCAGGATGCTTGTGACCTGCAGTAAGGTAAATCATGTGGAGCTTGAATTAGTTATTGACGTGATGCTATCAGTCAAAATGAGTGTCGAATTAAAAATATGACATTAATATCCCTGTACTACTTGTTATTTTGCACAAGCAGGATGCTTGTCAGTGTAGTGACCAAGTCCAAATGAACTCCAGAAAGTACACTGAATTTAATAAAAATAACTGCTTTATCTGAACAAAGGCAGGATCTTCATCTGAATTTAATGACAAAGAATGTACCCTCATGATCTGAGTTTTATTTCAATGAACATAATGATATTTTTCTGGTGAAGAAAGGTACTTCAAAAATGCATTCTGCTGGTAAAAAAAACTAGTAATTTGTTTACACAGTTTCGCTGTTAATTTTCGACAGGCTAAGAGGAATTGGCTAGTTTTTGTTTAAAACTGTAATTGGCCCTGAGTTGCACTCTTCATGTGTTGCAGAGAAAATTCATCCTTGGCTGCAAGCCCAAAACTGATGTAAGAATATTGGTTGTCCGTTGAACTCCCTCCCCTGACACTGTAGTCATGAGAACTGAAAGTGTGGAGTGGAGTACCAGTCAAACCTCTTGGCTTGTGATCAGTACCAGTAACCACATGTCTTCCCTCTGAAATGTATGACCAGAGACTAGCGTTTGTTTGCATTACACAATCTGATTTCTGATTTGTCAAATATTGACTATTAAGCAAAATCATATCTGCAGTGGAAATCTGAAATGAACTCAAATGCTGGAAACACTCAACTGTGGGGAGAGAGGCAGAATAACTTCTCAGACTAATGAGTTAATCAGGAGATTATTTCACAATATATATTAATTTGAGGCATTTTTGGACAAGTACGGAGATTTTGAGAGCCACAGTTAAAGATTTTTATCTACAGATTATTTTTTCAATGTTGCATAGAATAATGTCAAACTGCAAACTTAAAATCTTTTCATTTTTATCCAAGCAACATTCCAAATGTGACACGAGATTCTGCAGATTCTGAAATCTGGAGCAAAACACACACAAAATGCTGGAGGAACTCAGCAGGTCAGGCAGCATCTATGGAGGGAAATAAACAATCGACATTTTGGGTTGAGACCCTTCCAGGACTGGAAAAGAAGAGGGCAGAAGCTGGAATAATGTCAGGGAAGGGGAAAGGAGAACGAGCTGGCAGGTGATAGGTGAGTCCAGGCGACAGGCGAGTCCAGGTGAGAAGGGGAAGGTAGGAGGGTGAGGGTGGACGGAGGGGGTAGAAGTAAGAAGCTGAGATGTGATGGGTAGAAGAGGCAAAGGGCTGAAGAAGGAATCTGGTACGAGAGGGCAATGAACCATGGAATAAAGGGAAGGAGGTGGGGAATAGATGGGCAGGTCATGAGGGCAGGGAAAGGGGAAAGAGAAGGGGGAAGGGGGCCACAGGACTGAGGGAAGACAAAGGAGAGATAAAAAAGGGGGAGAAGAGGGGAGGGGTTATCAGAAGTTAGAGAAATTGATGTTGAGGCCGTCAGGTTGGAGACCACCAAGGCGAAATAATATGAGGTGTTGTTCCTCCAACCTACGTCTGGCCTCAATGTGGCAGTAGAAGAGGCCATGGATAGACATGTCGGTATGGGAATGGGATGTGGAATTGAAGTGGACGGCCACTGTGAGATCCTTGCCATTGCGGCGGACGGAGCGAAGGTGCTCGACGAAGCAGTCACCCAATCTGCGTCGGGTCTCACTGATGCAGAGGAGGCTACACCCAGAGCACTGGATGCAATAAATGACACCTGAAGTAGCCCTGAATGGTGGTGAGGGAGGAGGTGCAGGGGCAGGTGTAGCTCTTAGTGGGGTTGCAGGGATAAGTGCTGTGAGGGTCATCTGTGGGGAGGGGCGAGTGGACAAGGGAGTCACAGAGAGAACAATCCCGATGGAAAGCAGAGAGGGGGGGAAGAGGAAGATGTGCCTAGTGATGGAATGCCAAAACATGTCATTTATTTTCATTTGCATAAGTTTATTTTTGCCAATAGCTCTCTTGATAAACTCTGGAACTAAGCTTAATTTTTCGCTACATGAACTGACTTTATATTCTTTTCATTATACTTAAGGAATTACCTAAATTTTAAAAAGGGATTAGGCAGAGGGATTACAATTTTACCCTATTTAAAATTAACTCTAGGTTCAAAAAATTTATTACAGAAAGCTACAGCAATTGCAGTGCAGTTCATCGATCTGTTATTGTAAGTACCAGCCTACTTACGTTCTGCAGTTTTAAAGGCTACCTTCAATTTGTTTGCTTGCTTATTGTGGAGCATCTTTTGTAAACAGGTTATAATTCAGGAAAAAAATTTACATTGTTCAAATAGTGAAAGAAAGAGGGGAAACTGAATCAAGAAAGGAAAGAAGGAAAGAAAAAAAAGAGCTACTATGTGCAGAGCACCTTTTCACATAATGAGAATATGAAATTAGCCCTATGCTAGTACAGAATGGTTAGATTATGGGCCAAATGTGGGCAAATGGGATTAGCTCAGATAGGCAAATTGTTCGGCATGGATGAGATGGGATAAAATGACTCTTTCAGTGCTGTATAGCTCTGTGACTCTCAAATGAAATTTTGTTTTCTTTTTAAACAGAAAGCTCCTTGTAATAAACAAGCACTTCTATGATATTTTTCAAAATATCCTGAATGATTGATGTCAAATTTTAGAACACACTGACAGTATGATTCATGTTCATGCATTGCATTATCTTTCAACTAGGTTGTACCAAAGAAAATAAGTTGAAAGTTTTCTTGACAAAGATGTTTCTTGCACAATTTCTGACTCTATGAGATAGCAAATTAGGTTACATTTTGTAAGCAAAATGAATAGCTCTCCATTTAAATGATGGAGATTATTTACCATTCAGATGCAAGTAAAACAAAATTAGTTCCTAATCAAGCAGATATAATGCAGGCATCATTTGGAACTTTATGGCACAGAGGATATAATCAACTATTATGTAAAGTTTTTGTTGTACCTCTTCATCCGTATTTCATTAACGGTTTTAGTGATGCTTCATTTGAGACAGTTATGATTGGGATTGATAGAATCAAGTTGAACTGGAACATAAAACATTACAGCACAATACAGGCCCCTCGGCCCACAATGTTGTGCCACACTTTTTTATCCTACTCTAATATCTATTTAACCCTTCCCTCCCACATAGCCCTTCATTTTTCTATCATTCATGTGGCTATCAAAGAGTCTCTTAAATGTCCCTAATGTATCTGCCTCCACCACCTCTGCTGGCAGTGTGTTCCACGCACCCACCACTCTGTGTTTTAAAAAAAACTTACCTCTGACATCCCCTCTATACCTTCCTGCAATCACCTTAAAATTATGCCCCCTCCTGTTAGCCATTTTCACCCTGGGAAAATGTCTCTGACTGTCCACTCGATCTATGTCCCTTGTCATCTCGTACACCTCTATCAAGTCTCCTCTCATCCTCCTTCGCTCCAAAGAGAACAGCCCTAGCTCGCTCAACCTATCCTCATAAGACATGCTTTCCAATCCAGACAGCATTCTGGTAAATCTCCTCTGCACCGTCTTGAAAGCTTCCACATCCTTCCTTTTAATGAGGTGACCAGAACTGAACACAATACTTCAAGTGTGGTCTAACCAGAGTTCTATAGAGCTGCAACATTACCTCGCTGCTCTTGAACTCAGTACCTCGACTAATGAAGGCCAACACACCATACGCCTTCTTAACAACCCTATCGACCTATGTGGCAACCTTGAGGGATCTATGTTCCTCCACATTGCTAAGAGTCCTGCCATTAACCCTGTACTACTGTCTTCAAGTTCGATCTTCCAAAGTGTATCACTTCACACTTTTTTGGGTTGACCTCCATCTGCCACTTCTCAGCCCAGCTCTGTATTCTATCAATGTCCTGTTGCAACCTTCTACACTATCCACAACACCACCAACCTTCGTGTCATCTAGCAACTATCTTGGAGAATGACATGTGGAAAAAAGATATCAATTACTGAGAGAGAATGTCAGATTGCAGCACGTGGAATAATTAAACTGATGCATTCAGAAACCTCCAAGATCTGACATTTTTCACGCTGAGGAAGTATTTGGTTTTGATTTGTTTTCAGAGCTAAAGGTTGTTTCTGCTCAGAATATCCTGAAACAGCGGGCGAAGGAAATGCAGCAGTAAGGCTACAGGAAACAAAAGTCCTTATGTGTTCCATGAACAGCTGATAGTCAGTTAGAAGCTAGGTTCTCTGACTGTTTCTAATCGGTTTGACAATTAAAATTCACAAACAGCAGGGGCCAGCATTCTTGAAAAGCAACGGAAGAGCAGAATCATAACATTGCTGTTGAGACATCTTCACATGCCAGGATAATGAAACCACAAGGAGGTTGGAACTTGTGTTAACAGTGACTAATGTATCATGGCTTTGCTTAAAAAAAACGTTCTTCATACTTAGTGATAACAACTTGAAAAGAAAAGTGTTCTGCAATCAACCATCATCTAAATACACAATATCAAATTTCATCAGTAGTGATATAACTTCATTAAATAGTATACTACAGCCACACATTACTCAATATATTATTGAGAATTTTTGATTTGAGTTATTTTTTTACCATGGACTCAAATTTAGAAATTGTATAATTATAGAGGTACATCCCTGCACATTTGGTCTAAGTCCCCTAAAATATTCAGTATTCCCCACTCTAAGATGTAAGAGATTGTGATTTAATATATTTGTAACTACTGATGATAAATCCCACTTCCTTGATCTATATTTTTAAAACTCACTCACATTATGTAGGCTTTGTTGGCAGGGTCTGTATTTATTGTCCATCTGCAATTGTCCCTGAGAAAGTGATGGTGTGCTACCTTCTTGAACCAATGCAATTCAAAAGTAATTTTTTTCAAGAGTACCAGAGTTTAGATCCATCTATGGTGAAAGATCTATGATGTATACTTCCATTTATAATGGTGGAGCAGATTCGATGGGCTGAATGGCTTAATTCTGCTCTTGCATCTTATGGTCTTGTTTCAGTAAAGTGTACTTGCTGCCTTTCTCTTCCAGTCAATAGAGGTCATGGGTCTGGGAGGGCTATTGAATAAACCTTGCTGAGTCACTGCCAGACATCTTCTGAAAGGTACATCCTGTAGACACTGTAGTTGTGGAGGGAGTGAATGAATGACGGTTTTCAAAGTCTTGCTGGTTACTTAGGTTGCTTATCTGCTCATCAAGAACAGGTTGTCCTTTCATAAGCAGATAACTATGCTGTGTTGGTATTCTTTTGGAGTTGAGAAGAATGAGAGGTGACCTTACTGAAACACATAAGATCCTGAAGGAGCATGACAGGGTTAGATAGTGAGATGATTTTATTAATGGGAGATTCTTGAACAAAGGAACATAGTTACAACAGAAGAGGACAGTCATTTAAAATGGAGGTGGTAGGAAGTTCTTCACTGAAGATGGGGAATCAGGAATTCTCTACTCCAGAGGGATGCAGAAAGTAGATCATTGGAAATATTTATAGGTATACATATTCTTGAAGGGTTAGTGGACTGAGGGTGATGGAGAACTGGTACAGCATAGAAGTTGAGGCCAGCATAGATCAGCCATACTCATATTGAATGGCAGGACATTGTACTCTTTTGTCCTGTATAATGTTGAACTCTTTGAATGTGCTGGGCGTGGCATTCATCCAGGCAAGTGGACGATCTTCCATCATGCTCCCGACATGTCTAGTAGTTGGTGACTTAGTTTAGGAAGTCGGTATGATTATCATTTTGGGATACCGAGCTTTTAATGTGCTCTATTTGTCGATGTCCACCAAAATAAAGTTTAATTGGATTTGGAGTGGAAATTTTCACCCATTTTCTGTTTTTTATAAGAAAGAATCTGAGACCAGTCCAGAATTTTGCTCACTATATTGATGCCTCCATATAATTTAATAGTGCCCTCCCAGGCACTATTAATGTCCAGCTAATAACATGTAATTGGCCCACTTTTATGAATGCAAATCAGGAGTATGAAACTTGTTTAAGGTTCCCTCCCAGAAACTGGTCAAAGACTCATGAAGAATAGGCCAATTCTTTTCTCTGGCTGAACCAAAACGTGTATTCTATCCACAAGATCATTCTTCTGTGATTCTGAGGTGGTGAGGTTGAGCTCTCAGATCCACAGCACAGTGACAGGGCTTCAGCAGCCCATACTCTGACCCCTTCCCATTCCAAATAGGCCACTTGCCCATGTTTGGACCCACAACAATTACAGATCTGTTTCTAGATATATCTCGATTAAATGAACTCAATTAAGTTTTTAAAAAAACAGTATCAGTAATGGTGATGATAAAACAATTAAATTGTCATAATAGCCCATCTGGTTTAAAAATGTCCTTGGGCAAAGAAATCTACCTCGCCAGTGAGTCTAGACTCATAACAATGTGATCGCCTGTAAATTACACTCTGAAATGGCCAGGCATGTCGCTCATTTTAAGCAAATAAATGCCAGCCCTGTCAGTGATGCCTACATCTCATAAATGATTGAAGCAAAAAGTGAACAACTGGGGATATGACAATGAGAATACAGACTAACTTTCTGTCAACCCTGATCTTCTGGATCAGCCATGCATATTAGGCCCTTGAAAATGGGCTTCTACAAAAGTCAAACCATAGTTTAAATACAATTTACATAATTTTCAAGTATTATGCAGTGTGGGTGTATGAACAGATGATTTATCATTGGCAGAGAAACATCTCGCTTGCTTAGTGAGACTAGGCACCAGTGAATCATAAGTGAAAATAGAGGATAAGATGTGATTTACCTTTAACCTGAAGTAAACATTTCAGGATTAAATATTTCTGACTCTTTGTAACTGCTTGAATGTTGGTCTGAACATAAATTAACAAAAAATATTTCTCTTCCTTTCTGGATCTGATGGACACAGAATGGCAGTGTGAATGAGCTGTCTGGTCACAGCTACATTGTGAATTTGAATGGATTAAAGCACAGGAATCTCCCTTAATTTCCACCAAGCAAATTTAATGAAGGAAAATGGATAATGCCCTGAGTTAGGCAAGAAGTACAGAGATATAAGCAGGTAACATTGATGACCCTTCAAAAATAAGATGCAAGGTTCAAAGGAGGAAGAGGAAAAGTGAAGGTTTTTTTATAAAGTCAAATGCAAGAAGGATTAAATGACTAATGGTGCAAAGACTGTCCTCTCTCAGCTTCCTCCATCTCTCCTCGTTTCATTCCTGGATTACTGAACTTCCCTTTTGCTCTCTCCATGTCGAACCTATCCCACCCGTACTCAGTTTCTCTTCCCACAGATGCTGCCTGATCTGCTATTTGCAGCATTTTCTAATTTTGTTTGTGATTTCCAGCAGTACTTTGCTTCTGTAAGCACACAGTACTTAAAGATCTTCATGTGAGCCGTAGACAGGAGGTGGAAGGCTTTGTGATGTATAAAAGATATTTGTCCCATAAATTCTGGTTCTTTGCTGTGAACCTGCCAAAGCTTCATGTCGCAATATATATTTCACTGTTTAAAAACATCTTTTGAAGCTAGTACGGTGATATAAGAAATGAGAGAAGATGTATAATACATGGCCCCTTGAGCTGGCTCAACTATTAAATAAAATATGCCACAATGAACTCGAGTTTCTTTTTCTGCCCTATTACCATGTCTATGGAGTCCCCAAAACTCTCTCAATCTCAACCTGGAGTATGTGCATTGATTGGTTGTCCACATTCTTCTTGGGTAGAGAATTCCAGCGATTCACATGCTTCTAATTAGCTAACCTTAAAGCCTGAGTCTCCATTCCCAAAATCCAGTTTCATTTGGATGAATTGTACTAGTTGTCCAAAAGAAGCTGCCCATGTTAAAGTGTTCTTAAGTACAGACATACAAGTATGGGAATTTGTTTTTATTTCAAAAACAAACCTTATTCAATACAAAAAGAAAAACAGTGCAAAAACTTTGTACATTCTTAATGTCATTTGGTTAATACATTCACGTGTTAACACTTAAAATATAGCACTGTTGCCACTCAGATGGCCCCTTGGGGTGATGAACCCTTTCGATCTTTGAGGGGCTTCCCCACCTGATTCAGCCCCTCCATGTCCAGTTGTGGAAGGAACCTAGAATGTGGTCCTTCCCCACAGGGTAGTATGTATGGGACTTAATGAATTGGAGTTGGTTTATTATTGTCTCTTGTACTGAAGTACATTGAAAAACTTGTCTTGCATACCGTTCATGCAGATCAATTCATTGCACAGTGCATTGAGGTAGTACAAGGTAAAACAATACAGAATGCAGAATAAAATGTTACAGCTACAAAGTGCAGAGCAAGTAGACAATAAGGTGCAATGTCATTATGAGGTAGATTGTGAGGTCCAAAGTCCATCTTATCGTACTAAGGAACCATTTAACGGCACAACATGGTGGGCCGAAGGGCCTGTTTTGTGCTGTATGGTTCTATGGTATGTGCTTTCAGGCTTTTGTATTTTCTACCCAATGGGAGAGGGGAGAAGAGAGAATGTCCGGGGTGGGTGGGGACTTTGACTATGTTGGCTGCTTTACCAGGGCAGCAAGAAGTATAGATGGAGTTCATGGAGGGGAGGCTGGTTTCTGTGATGTGCTGAGCTGCATCCACAACTCTCTGCAGTTTCTTGTGGTCCTGGGCAGAGCAGTTGCCATACCAAGCTGTGGTGCCTCCTGGTAGGATGCTTTCTGTGGTGCATTGATAAAAGTAGGTGAGCATCAAAGGAAACATGCCACATTTCTTTAGCCTCCTGAAGTAGAGGCGCTGGTGAGCTTTCTTGGCCATGATGTTTACGTGGTTGGACCAGGACAGGCTATTGGTGATGTTCACTCCTAGGAATTTGAAGATCTCAACCCTCTCGGCCTCAGCACTGTTGATGTAGACAAGAGCATTTGCACCACCCCCCTTCCTGAAGTAAATGACCAGCTCTTTCGTTTTGCTGACATTGAGGGAAAAATTGTTGTCATGACACCATCTCACTAGACTCTCTATCTCCTTCCTGTATTCGAATTCATCGTTATTTGAGATATGCCCACTAAGGTTGTATCATCTGCAAACTTGTAGATGGAGTTAGAGCAGAATCTGGCCACACAGTCATGAATGTATAGGAAGTAGAGTAGAGGGCTGAGGATGCAGCCTTGTGGGGCACCAGTATTGAGAATAATCATGGTGAAAGTGTTGCTGCCTATCCTTACTGATTGTGGTCTGTTGGTCAGGAAGTGAAAGATCCAATTGTAAAGGGAAGTATTTAGTTCCAGGTCTTGGAGTTTGATGAAGTTTTCTTGGAATTATGGTATTGAAGGTGGAGCTGCAGTCAATAAACAATAGCCTAATGTTGCTGTTTTTACTGTCCTGATGCTCCAGAGATGTGTACAGGGACAAGGAGAAGGTGTCCATCATAGACCTGTTTTGGTAGTAGGCAAATTGCAGTTGGTCATGGTTTTCTGGGAGGCTGGAGTTAATGCGTGCCATGACCAGCCTCTCAAAGCACTTCATGATGGTAGATGTCAGAGCCACCAGTCGGTCGTCACTAAGGCGAAATACTGCCACACCTGACATTTCATAAGGACATTTAAGGAGACATTCTGAGTCTCTCAGAGCAACTTGTCTCCCCGCAATCTGTACTCTCTCACATACTCATCACCACTGTCCTGATCTCTTGCACCCAGCTACCCTTGAGCTAATTTACAGTAGGCCGATTAACCAACCAAACAGGAGATGTTTGCAATGAGGGAGGAAACCAGGGCACTTGGGGAAATTCAAGCAGTCACGGGGAAAACATAGACTCCACACTCAGCACCAGAGGTCACGATCACATTTGGGTTACAGGAGGTGTGAGGCAGCAGCACTACCTGCTGCAGCACTGTTGCTATGCACTTTTTTTATCTCAAAAATATACTACAGGAGATACAATCAGCGTAAATCTTAATCTGTATTCATTGTATCATCAAATCCATGCACTTTATTATGAAGTCTCAATGTTATCCATGTTTGCTCCCTAAACAATCCACCGATGGAGCTGTTTTTATATAAATTTCAAAAATAAATTTTATTCTTAAAAATACATTGTTAAAAATACAAAATAGTACATGGCTTTCTTTACATTCTTGCTGTTGTCAATTCTACACATTTGTCATGCCATCAAGGCAGTATATTTTGTGTACAAGCACCATTGCCACTCATAGCCTTCAAGAGTTCACAAGGGTGTTAGACAGGACTCATCCCCTTAATATTCAGGACCTTGGTCTGCAGTCCTTCCCCATGGGCCTTTCCATTGGGTGCACCAAGCTTCAGTGTGTCTCTGAGCACATACTCCTGCAGCCTGGAATGTTCCAAGTGGTAGCATTCCTTTATGGACATCTCATTGTACTGGAAGACCAAGTTTTGGGCAGACCAAAGTGCATCTTTCACCAAGTTGATGATCTTCCAGTGACATTTGATGTTCACCTTGGTGTGCACCCCTAGGATCTGTCTGTAGATCAGAGAGTCCTCTGTTATGCAACAGCTCGGGATGAACCTTAATAAAATCCTTGCATCCTTTTCTACAAAGAGGGAAATTTGTAGACAGATACACGGTCCACAAAGAGGTAGGCGATCATCTTGAGGGAGTGAGATTCTGACAGTACAGGAAAGACAGATGGGGTGGGCCCCTCTCTCTGGTAGCCTCACGAGGCCTTAATGCTTGTTTGTGAGGTCTGGCAACAGAGCATCCTGCCAAGTGGTTTTGCCTCGGGACCATTCCAGACTGTTGTTCCAGATAGCTTTTCAGTCTCATTGTCTGTTAGTCACTGTTTCATTCGGTATGTCACAAAAGGTCCATACTAAAGGAGAGGAGATGTGTTTATCTTCGGGCCAGAAGTCCAGGCATTTGCCTACACTACAGGCTTTCTCAAAGTAAAGGCACCCAGAAACTGCCCTCTCCTTACAGGGGTATCTTTGACAACCTCCTGCCAGGAGCTTCAGGTTGTGGCCCTGGAGAGTCTCTATGGTCTCCTTGCACAAATAAGATGCCTCCAAGTGAACTCTGTTCTTCACCAGCCTGAAGAAGTCCCCTGACTTCCTGGAAACTCTCCTGCCTACACCTATCATTTCAGTTGCAATCTTTCCCAGCACATGGAAGAGTATTGCTTCTACATTCCATTTTAAGAGCTGGCTGTGTAGATTGCACTTGCTGTTCTACATGCTGAGAACAGTGAGAAATTGGAACACTTTAATAAGAAATATCTCACTGAGATGTACAACATCAGCCTCAGTGAAGTGTTACTCAGTGAAACCCGACAATGCTGATTCTGTGAACTTTGCAATCGAAGTTCTTGTTTTTTTTTTGTTTGAAGATTCCAAGCAGGATGTCATAGCAAACAAGCACCTACCAATGTCAGCCCAATATAGTAAACCTACAATGCAGCAGGACATACTGAAAATGGTCACAGCAGAGTTAAAAATGATGGAGATGACTCAAAGGGAGTTAACTTTGACTTCAAAATGGAGAGCGTGATGGAGGAAAGATTTTGTGTCTCCAGGGAGTCAGTGTAAAAGCAAAGGTTAAAAAAGAGCCTTAAAAATTACTGCTTTGCTGTTACTTGTGACTGAATTTGTTATGCAGTGATGTATTCAATGTATAATTGGAATTGATGTAGAAGTTGATGAAACTTAACACAGGGACTAAATAACTCATTTTGTTAACAGTTTGGTGTATATACATGACAGCAGGAACATGGTAGTGAAGAGTATGTAATACAATAGGCTCAGAGTGGTAACCATTATAGACCAGCATTAATGACTAGATGAACATAACACCAGTTGATCACTTCTGCAAATTTGCTTGGAATTATAGTATTGAAGGCAGAGCTGTAGTCAATAAACAATAGTCTAACGTTGCTGTTTTTACTGTCTAGATGCTCCAGAGAAGTGTGTAGGGACAGGGAAATGGCGTCCATCACAGACTTGTTTTGGTGGTAGGTGAATTACAGTGGGTCATGGTTTTCTGGGAGGTTAGAGTTAATGTGTGCCATGACCAGCCTCTCAAAGCACTTCATGATGGTGGATGTCAGAGCCACCGGGCAGATTGAAGAAAACACTTTAAGTAAAATCAAGTTATTGTAACAATTGTATTTTGATGTAATTATTTAATTCTGTAACTTTTGCAAATAGCTTATGGTTTATGTGGCTTTACCCTAATTTCCTTTAAAACTGTAATAATATATGGATGTCCTTTTGATGTTTTGTTTAAGACATGAGAATTTCAATAAAAGATGTTCTGTTCATAGCTGTCACAATTGTAGCCATGGACAGTACTCCCGCCTTTTGGCTGTAGCCAAACATTCCAATGTATTTGGGCATGGGCATAGAAATACTTGCAGTTAATTGTGGGCCATTAGTTTAGAATGACAGAGGAAGAGTCAAGGTTAACAATGATGGTTAACCACGGTGCTTTCTTTGATATTTAGTACTGATATTTAGGTGTCAATATCCAGGTGAACTCTTGTTTGACAGTTGAAATTATTTTGGGGATTTAACTGTTAGGACTTTATTATTATTCACATTTCCACTTATGTGCAGCGGTATCATTATGTGGTTTTGTCTTGATAACTGTACTCAGCAATCATTCTTCCTAAGTCAGAGTATCAATTGGATTTTCAATGGTTTCCTCTAATCCATCTAAATTTAAGGACATCACCAGGAAACCATAATGGAGACGTGATAATTCTGTGGTAATTCATCTGTATTTTGATTGGGCTATCTTTTATTCCTCACTCCTTCATCTGCTATTGACTCACATCATTGCTAATGGTCTGTGGAAATAAAAGGGTAGAAGAAAAACAGTGCAAATAAATTTCAGAAATGGAGTTGAAGGTGCATTTATCACTATATTGCCTGTTTAGCACAGACAACAAAAAGATAAATATCCATCCCAAAATCTGTCACTATATTTATGTAGTATAAAACCATGGCAATGTCACACACTGCAAGTGGTGCTCATTCTATGTATTGAAACCAACATAGATCTTATCCTGTTGGTTGTGTTCAGCAAGAGACGAATATTGGCACTCATTCTCCGTGGTTTGATCTGAACACGTGATGTGCACATGTTGAACTCTACTTCTGAATTTCAGTTCCATTGAACTTCATGTGAATTCTGTTGGTCATCACACCGGCCAAATGTAGATTTGTCCACAGCTGATATGATGCAGTTGACTCCTCTTAAATGACCGAGTAAGCTATTCAGTTGTGAGCAGGTCACCACCACTTTCTCAAGGGCAATTACGGATGGGCAATAAATCCTGACCTTGAGAGTGATGTCCAGATCCTGAAATGTGAATGGAAAAAAATCTACCCATCTGGTCCATGTCATAACCATTAAGTCCACCGCTTTTCTGATATCATGCTGGGCTTGCTCGTGACTTTCAATGAATAGTAGTTTCTTGGTCACTCCAGTTACCATCCATTCTATTCACATTTCTGAATTTGCTCAGTCACTAAGCACTTACTCATTTAGTGGCACATGTCAAATTTCTCAGGTTGATAAATAATCCGTCCATGTCACTTAAAGGACCTGATGAATGCATGTAATTTTAAAAGTCTCTTGCTCTCTGTTGGCCTTGGCTCTGAAAAAGTCTGAGAATACACAGGTTCGTAGACAGGCTCTTTTTATTGTTGTGATTTTTTTTATATATATATAAAACTTCTTTGAGCAGGGGTTAATAGCATGTTAGGTATCCTCCAAGTAATTGAATTCTGTCACAATAGTTGGTTTCTCAGCTATTGTAGATTGATTCCTAGTGACACCTTTCATATCTTTCCCAAATAACTATCCGTCTCCTTTGTTGGTTAATCCATAGGCTCAACTGGGTTCTTGAATCTTGCAAGGTTATCCTTGATGTGTTTCTTTTGAGACTCTATACTCAAGATTATTAATAATAAATAAAACGAAAGGCTGTATTTGTAGGATAACACAGAGGATGGCATATAATAACCTATCCTATCAAATGCATAAATCGTAATAAATCATGATAACAGGACAAAAGAATTTAAAAGTGAGACTAAATTGCTCTCAAACACCAGAACATTTTATGAATTTGTCTATGATTTAGCATCTGCAATAAGGTGTATAACTTTGCCCCTGGCTTATTTTACTGAATCTGAAATATAGTAGCATCTACACATTATGCTTCTGAAATTTGGGTCCACTGACCTTGGAAGAAAAGTGCAATGCACATCTACAAGCATCTTGCACATTATAAGAGCCAGTGACTGAAGGCAAACCTTCCTTGTGCCCCCCCCCACCCTCCCCATCCCACCCAATCCCATTATGTTGTAGTCACAATATGGGGTACTTTAATCAAAAGGAAGAGGTTCTGGGATTAGATATTTAAAAAAATGGTGATTTCCATTCAACATGTGGAGATGAAGGACCAAATTAATATTGTTCTCCTTATCTGCTGTTGGGGATAGGCTGTGCACCTATTGGTTTCGATAGTGCTCAAACATATCCTGGAGCTTTGAAAAGCAAAAGAAAACTGCAGATGCTGGAAATCTGAAATTAAAACCAGGAAAAGGGTGGAGATACTCAGCCAGTCAGGCAGCATCTGTGGAGAGGGAAATAGAATTAAAGTTTCAGGGTCAATGACTCTTCATTGGAACTGGTGAAATGTCCTTTTGAATCTGTTGTATAGAACTGTGCAATGCACATTTGCTACTTCTGAAATTTTGGTCCACTGGCCTTGGAAGAACAGCACAATGCACATCCATGACACAAGTGCACATCTTTTTTTAGTGCCAGTGACTGAAGACAAATTTTTCCTCCCACAATGTTTTAACCATAATTTAGTCATGAGACCAAGGTAGTCTGGGGTTGACAAGGTCACTGACATGAAACATTAACTCAACTCTCATTGTATCTCCACAGATCATGCTTGACCTGCTGAGTATCTCCAGTATTTTCTGTTTTTGTATCTTGAATTTGTAGGCTAACCAGCTGAGCAGGAGAAATATTAGATATTTGCTGACAAGAAAAAAATGTCACACAATCAGCACATAACTACCTTCTTGTATGATAAAAGAACATAATATTGCTGTTCACCTCAATTGCAGTTGACCAAACACTTATTGTGCATTTGGCAGTAGTAATGAAGGTGTCAGCTCAGTGGCTAACCTTGCTTCTGAGTCTGACATTCCACCCTGGAGGTTTGAACACACAAAGTTAACACTCCAGTGTAGTAGTCTGTCCTGGTCCAACTACGTAAATGCCACAGCCAAGAAAGCTCACCAGCGCCTCTACTTCCTCAGGAGGCTAAAGAAATTTGACATGTCCTCTTTGACACTCACCAATTTTTATCGATGCACCATAGAAAGCATCCTATCTGGATGCATCATGACTTGGTATGGCAACTGCTCTGCCCATGACCACAAGAAACTGCAGAGAGTTGTGGACACAGCCCACAGCATCACAGAAACCAGCCTCCACTCCATGGACTCTATCTATACCTCTCACTGCCTTGGTAAAGCAGCCAGCATAATTAAAGATCACACCCACCTGGATCATTCTATCTTCTCTCCTCTCCCATCAGGCAGAAGATACAGGAGCCTGAGGGAACATACCACCAGGCTCAAGGACAGCTTCTATCCCACTGTGCTAAGACTATTGAACGGTTCCCTTATACGATGAGATGGACTTGTTTGACCTTGACCCTTATTGTCTACCTGCCATGCACTTCCCTGTAGCCGTGACACTTTACTCTGTATTCTGTTATTGTTTTTACCCTGTACTACCTCAACGATCTCTGTACTATCTCAATGCACTGTGTAATGAATTGATCTGTACGAACGGCATGCAAGACAAGTTTTTCACTGTACCTTGGTACAAGTGACGATAATTAACCAATACCAATAGTACTGAGGAGGTGCTAGATTGTAAAAGGTGTCATCTTTTTCATGGGAGTTTAAACTGTATGCTACAAGACATTAGCATTATAATTGTTGTGAAATAAGCCTCAACAATGGAAAACAAGATCAATTTCGCTTTAATGAAAATGAGTGACAATGTGAAATAACTTCTGTGAACCAATATATTTAAAATACTGATAACTTGGGGCTGGGTTGTCTCAACTGTTGGGTGTCTCATCATCGGCCTTGTTTCAGGTAAGATGTTACACAGACCCCCATTTTCCCCCTCGGGTGGAGATAAATTATCTCATGACACTACATTGAAGAACAGAAATTTATTGCCAGTATGTCGGCCAAAATTTATCCTTTGACCAACATCACAAAAATCTAATTACCTGGTCATTGCTATTTCTGGAGGATTGCAGTGTCCAAGCAGGCTGCTGTATTTCTTACATTACAATCATACACAAGGTATTCATTGACTGCAAAACCCTTCTGGGGACCTTTTCGAAAGGATCTGAAAAGCATAATGGAAATTAAGGTAGGCTTTGCTGTTAGACTGACTGACCATGTTCAAACATGGTTCACCACCGTTTTACAGGTTTTTTGATTGAATACTGCCTCCAGGGTCTGTTATTGCAGTGGCTCTTTCCTGACATGCTTTGGTCATCTGTGCTCATTGGTCTCCTTGTCATGATTCAGACCGCTTTATTGCCATTGGTGGGTGGGTATGGGTCAAATGCACCAGCATGTCCACCTTTTAGTCTGGTTAATTCAGCTGTTAGTGTTGTGCATCAGAACCTAACTCCTTTAGCTGTTGAAGATGGTGATTGCTTTAATTCCTGTAAAGGAATCACCATCTTCAACAGCTAAAGGAGAGAACATTGGGTGAAATTTAAATAGCTGCTTAATATTATTGATGAGCTGAAAAAGGTAAGGAGGAGTAATGTTATGGAGGGACTTGAAAGATATCTGAATTTCAAAACAAAGCCTCTGCCAAACTGTATGGAGTGATTTCTTTAGTCATGCTAATTACTCCAGGCAGCTGTCTGTCCTTTATTCTCTGCTACAATATTTTGTTCTAAGCAAAATAATGGCACTGAAAACATAACTTGCATCTAAATTCTGGGGCTGCTTTCACTGTCTGTGTGGAATTTCAGTCCTTGGTGGAACATCACAAATCAGGTGCATGTTCTGCATTTTGACTGTGATTTATTTTCTGTGATGAAGTTATAAATACCGTCTCAGGGTTTCGACCTGAAATGTTGACAATTCCTTTCCTCTCATAGATGCTGCTTGACCTGTTGAGTTCCTCCAGCAGATAGTTTGTTGCTCCAGATTCCAGCATCTGCACTCTCTTCTGTCTCCATTAAAATCTACCTCTTTGGTCAAGCTTGTGGTCAGTGTTTAACTATCCTCTACTGTGTCTTGGTGCCAAACATTGTTCAATTATGCTCTTTTGAAAATGCTTGAGACACTGACTTCATTCATGGTGCTATAGAAGTGCAAGTATTTTTCGCTGTAATTGCATAACTATAAATTCAGCAAAAATCTCATTTTACTAAACTGCATGCTACAAGATAATAACATGTCAAACATTAATTCCTGTTGATCAGAAGACTCCAGGCTAGGCCCTTTTCCACCAAGCTGCACCTCCACTGGTCCTCCTGTGGCAAGGTCGCCATGCTTTCAGTCTCTTCTCTCCTGTCCCTTGACATGCTGGATATTTAATGTGACCTCTGCCAAAGCAAAAAATAAATCAGCATTTTTCCTCATCAGTCAGATTCGGATTCTGCAATCCTGCCCGCTCCAGCTTTTCTCCAATGCAACCCTGCAAATAACTAGAACAAAGGATGGAAAAGCTTTGTCCTGTTGTTCAGCTTTGACTCCCTGTGCACAACCCACATGATGATGCAAATAGATGGCCCAGTGAGGCAGGGAAGGCATCCAGTGAGCATTGCACAAGGAATGACATCACTGATATGTGCTCTGCACATGTTCAATTTTAAGCCGGGAAGAAAGATGATAAAAGATATAGTGTCTTAAATATTTCACCAGCAGGACTTATGTAAGTCATTGCTTTGACATCAACTGAACAAAGAAAAATTATCTTGGAGGAACCACGTTCAATCACAAGACACGAACTTCCCTGCTGACACTTTCAACCTGTCCAAGATATGATCAGTACTTTGTGTAAACTGCATGTAACTGAACTTGTGGAAGAAAGCAGCTGCTCCTTGAAAGTAGCAGTATAAATGCAGCGCTTCCATTATCTGGTTGCTTTTGATAACTTTTCCAATAGAAAAGATAGAAAACATAGAAAACACAATTCAGCACAATTCAGGCCCTTCGGCTCACAAAGCTGTGCCGAACATGTCCCTACCTTAGAAATTACTAGGCTTACCCACAACCCTCTATTTTTCTCAGCTCCACGTACCTATCCAAAAGTCTCTTAAAAGACCCTATCGTATCCGCTTCCACCATCGTTGCTGGCAGCCTATTCCACGCACTCACCACTCCCTGAGTAAAAAAACTTACCCCTGACATCCCCTCTATACCTACTTCCCAGCATCTTAAACCTATATCCTCTTGTGGCCACCATTTCAGCCCTGGGGAAGAGCCTCTAACTATCTACCCGATCAATGCCTCTCATCATCTTATATACCTCTATCAGGTCTCCCTTCATCTTCCGTTGCTCCAAGGAGAAAAGGCCGAGTTCCCTCAACCTACTTTGGTAACAGTTGTTCAACTATTGAATCGCAATCCAAATGATTCCGATTCACAAATACACATTCCACTGTGGCAACTGAGAAGTTTAAATATAATCATTTAAATGCATTCTGAGATTTAAAAAAAAGATAGCATCCACAATGGTGGCCATAAAGTTATTGGATCATCATAAAAAACATAAATGGTTCCTAATTTCCTTTAGGAACAGAAAGTTGCACTACTTACACAAGTGACAGCAAACCCACAGCAATTCCCTCAACCATACAGCAGTTACTTTTCACCTGCATGTCAATTGAGTGATTCTAACACACCAGGAACAAATTTGCAAGAACAGTAATGCCAATATATTGCAGTGGGTATGCTGACACCTAATTATCTATTTTTTAAGATATTATTATTATTGTTATTTATTAGTATTATTCTCCTTTCTGGCCATTGAGCCCACAACTAGATTGATTACTGTTACAAAATTTGAAAGAAATCATTGGCTTATAGAAAAATATTTACTGAGAAAGGAATGGTGTTGTTTCGTGTGGGAGGGGTAGCTGACTGGAAAAGCCAATATTTGTTGCCCATCCCTAAGAGCTCTTGCAAGGGTGGTGATGAGCCACTTCCTAAAGCACTGCTGCCCATGTGCAACCATGTACCACCAGAGTGCAAAACAGGTTTGATATAATTGAATAGATTTCTCAGGCTTTTCAGTGAGCTGTTATAAGTCAACCCCATTACAGTGGGTTCAGCATCACATTGAGACCAGAACAGGTAGGAATAATTAGCAAACCAGGTTCACAGAAAGGAGTAAAGACAAATTTTTTGGATGTTGATATGCGTTGGAGGACATTTTATTTGGGTGAGTGAACACTAAATTGTTATTTCCAAACACTTAGAACAAGATATCGTAATTTGTTTATACATAAAACACAAGCTTTGCTGGCATGACCACTATATATTTGTATCTTTAATTGCCTTTGAAAAGAGTGATTTGCTGTGTAATTTCAGAGGATAATTAAGTCAACATCTTTGCTGTGGGCTTGCTGTCACATGTGTAAGTAGTGCAACTTTCCATTCCTAAAGGAAATTAGGAACCATTTATGTTTTTTATGACGATCCAATAACTTTATAGCCACCATTGTGGATGCTATCTTTTTTTTAAGTCTCAGAATGCATTTAATTAACTATATTTAAACGTCTCAGTTGCCACAATGGAATGTGTATTTGTGAATCGGAATCATTTGGATTGCAATTCAATAGTTGAACAACTGTTACCAAACAGTGAATTAGGCAAAATACAAGCAGACAAGGCATAGAATGGTTGCTGAGATGAACCTGTGTAGAAAGTTACCATCCATCATGCATTGATCCTGATGTAAAATTGGCCAACTATTCTTATTACAGGCACATTGCAATTCAGTCTGATCCTGTTCTCGCTTGTCATCTATGTCTAGTGATCACTAATTGTGATCATGACATCATATCTCTGCTATTACTATTTATTTACCTATCCAGCTGAAGAAGACTGAACAAATTGGATTGCACCCATCTCTTCTGACTGAAATCACCAACTGAGCACAGAGCATTAATTGAACCAGTACCATGTTGGGCAATACGTTGGCAAGTGAGTGGGCTAGTCCCTGTGTCAATTTCCAAACTGTTTACTCAGAATTTCATTTTTGTATTGAATCATTTTGAACTAAACTTCTCCAGTGAAGTGGAGGTAGAGGAGTTTGCTGGACCAATAATCCAGAGGCCCGAATTAATTACCTGGATAGTTTGATCCCACAGTGGCAGCTGAAGTAATCTGGAATGAAATACAAGTTTCGGAAATGCCAGCTATTAAAGTCCTGGATTTTTTTTAACAAACCCATTTGATTCCAAGTGTTTGAAATGTGCCATTCTTATCAATTGTTGTCCTTACATGATTTTTAACTGCCCTGTGACGAGACCAACATAAGAACATAAGAAATAGGAACAGGAGTTGGCCATCTGGCCCGTTGAGCCTGCTCCGCCATTCAATAAGATCATGGCTGATCTGGCCGTGGACTCAGCTCCATCTACCTGCCTTTTCCCCATAACCCTTAATTCCTCTACTATGCAAAAATCCATCTAACTGTGTCTTAAATATATTTAATGAGGTAGCCTCCACTGTTTCCCTGAGCAGAGAATTCCACAGTTTCACTACTCTGTGGGTAAAGCAGTTGCTCCTCATCTCCATCCTAAATCTATTCCCCAAATCTTGAGGCTATGTCCCCTAATTCTAGTCTCACCTACCAGTGGAAGCAATTTTCCTGCCTCGATCTTATCTATCCCTTTCATAATTTTATATGTTTCTGTAAGATCCCCTCTCATTCTTCTGAATTCCAGTGAGTATTATCCCAGGTGATTCAACCTCTCCTCAGAGGCTAACCTCCTCATCTCCAGAATCAACCTGGTGAACCTCCTCTGCACCACCTCCAAAGCCAGTATACCTTTCCTCAAATAAGGAGACCAGAACTGCACGCAGTACTCCAGGTGTAGCCTCACCAGTACCCTGTACATTTGCAGCATAACCTCCCTGCTCTTAAATTCAATCCCTTTAGCAATGAAGGCCAACATTCCATTTGCCTTCTTGATAACCTGTTGCACCTGCCAATCAACCTTTTGCAATTCATGCACAAGCACTCCCAAGTCCCTCTGCAGAACAGCATGCTGCAATCTTTCACCATTTAAATAATAATCTGACCTTCTATTTTTCCTTCCAAAGTGGATGACCTAATATTTACCAACATTGTACTCCATCTGCCAGACCCTTGCCCACTAACTTAACCTATCTATATCTCTCTGCAGACTCTCTGCATCCTCTGCACAATTTGCTTTGCTACTCAATTTAGTGTCATCAGCAAACTTAGATACACTACACTCGGTCCCCTCTTCGAAATCATTAATGTATATCGTGAACAGTTGTGGGCCCAGCACCAACCCCTGTGGCATCCTGCTCACTACTGATTGCCAACCAGAGAGACACCCATTTATCCCAACTCTCTGCCTTCTATTGGTAACCAATCCTCTATCCATGCTAATTCTTTACCTCCAACTCCAATGCATCTTTATCTTATGGATGAGTCTTTTATGCGGCACTTTATCAAGCGCCTACTGGAAATCCAAGTATACAAACATCCACCTGTTCCCCTCTATCCACTGCACTCATTATATCCTCAAAGAACTCCAATAAGTTTGTCAAGTAGGATCTGCCCTTCCTGAATCCATGCTGTGTCTGCCTGATGGAACCACTTCTTTCCAGATGTCTGGCTATTTCTTCCATAATGATAGCTTCAAACATTTTCCCGACTACAGACATTAAGATAACTGACCTATAGTAACCTGCCTTTTGTCTACATCCTTTTTTAAACAGTGGCATGATATTCGCTGTCTTCCAATCTGCCTGTACCTGTTCAGAGAATTTTGGTTACTTAATTACTTGGTACGTATTCAATTACTTAATGATATCAAAATTATTACATGCTTTGGCACAGAAGGTTGGGATAAAGCTCTCACCAGCATCTTCTCAAGGGCAATTAGAAAAGGTCAATAGATATAATGACTTGCACATCCCCGAATGAAAGTCAGAAAGTACATTATCGGTTTCCTGCATTATTTTAACATTCACAATTTACATCATATCACAAGCTGTAAATTGTATGAATATTTTTAACTGACTAGTTCAAAACTTTTACTGCTGGACTTTGGAATGTAGGAACCGTGAAGTGTAGATTTCCAGTTATTACAGTGTAATTCCTATTGACATCTTTCTTTGTGTTATTGGATTGCAAAAGTCAAGTTTATTGAACCAACAGCTTGTAAATTTGCTTCATTGTGCAACATTGCCACTTGAATATAAGAATGCATATATTAGTTATCCTTGTAAAAATAGACATATAGTCACCTATGGATGAGACTACTCTGTGCTCACTTGTATTTGCTCACTTTGCAAAGTGAGTACAACAAGTGAATGATCTCAGCACATTGAATAACATCACTTATGTGAAACAAAAACAAATGTTGGAAGAACTCAGTCAGGAAGCATATGTGGAAAGAGAAACTAGTTAACATTTCAGATTGAAGACCCTTTATCAAAACTGAGAAGTTTTTCACAGAATTTTTGTTTTAGTTTCAGATTCCAGAATCCAGTTTTTGTTTTCCACCTATAATGTGATACATGGTGACCAAGTCCACTTCCTGCTTTGGACTTAGTTATCTGTCTGCAAGTGAGTAACATGTGGAGAATATTTCAATTGGGCCAGAGATCCAGGCTGCTGAGGAAACAGAAATGCCAGTAATATTACTGCAGATTGTTATCCAGCATCTATTTCCAGAAATACATGTATAATAACATCAGGTCTTACTCCTTTTTGTGATGGAGTTTTACTCAGATAATATTGCACATCCTTTCTTTTAATAACTCCAGGATCTGTTGACCATGCTTTAAAAAGACTGGTCCCAAAGTCCTGGAATTCCTACAATTGTTGTCTTTCCACTTCTCTTCATCATTGCTGATAACTTCAATGCATCCAACTTCAAAAGTGTGTCACCAAAATACTACCAGGACATCTCCAGTCCCACCAGGGGCCCAAATACCCTTGACCATTGCTACACAACTATCAACGATGCCTACCAAGCCACCCCTGCACACATTTTGTTAAATCGGACCACCAGGCTGTGCTCCTTCTCCCTGCATACAAACAGAAGCTGAAACGGGAGGATCCAGTGCAGGAAGTTGTGTCGTGCTGGTCTGAGGAAATGGATATATGAGCTTCTTCGTTACTGCTTTGAATCGGTAGACTCATCCATTTTCAAACACTCAGTTGCCAGCCTAGATATGTCATCGCCATCACAGACTTCATCAGCAAGTGAGTTGAGGACTGTGTACCAAAGAGGACAATCCACTCTGGAAACGATGAATGAACCAGGAGATCCACTCCCTACTGAAGTGTAGGACTGCAGCATTCAAATCAGGTGACCCTGACCTATGCAAGAAACTGAGATACGACCTCTGTAAAGCTATTAGAGATGCTAAGAGACAATATCAGTCCAAAATCAAATCCCAGACCAGCCGTCAGTTGTTGCAAGGCTTGCACGCTATAACAGACTACAAAACTAAGTCAGGCAGCATCGCTGACAACAGCGCATCCCTTCCCAATGAGCTTAATGCATTCTATGCACGTTTTGAACAGAAGAGGATTGGAATGTCACCACCCACCCTGACAGTCTCCAATGCACCTGAACACACAGTCACCATTGTGGATGGAAGATCAGTCTTCTGGAGAGTGAACCCGCTCACCTGGGCCAGAAGGTGTCCCTGGCCGTGTCCTTAGATCCTATGCAGATAAGCTGGGGGGGGGGGGGGGGAATTGGCAGACATTTTAACCTTTCCCTACTTCAATCTGAGGTTCCCATCTGCTTAAGAAGACCACTATCATCCTGGTACACAAGAAAAACAAGGTAACGTGCCTTAATGACTACTACCTGGTGGCTCTGACATCCACCATCATGAAGGGCTTCAAGAAGCTGGTCATGGCATGCACTAATTCCAGCCTCCCAGACAACCTTAACCTACTGCAATTCACCTACCGCTGAAACAGATCCACGGCGAATGCCATCTTCCTGCCCTACACTCATCTGCAGAGAATCTGGACAGTAAAGACACCAATGTTGGACTATTGTTTATTGATTACAGCTTCACATTCAATACTATCATTCCAAGCAGACTCATCACTAAACTCTGAGACCTGAGACTCAACTCCTCCCTTTGCAACTACTCCTTGACGTCCTGAGCAATAGACCACAATCAGTAAGGATAGGTAGTAACACCTCTGCCATGATTATTCTCAACACTGGTGTCCCACAGGGCTGCATTCTCAGCCCCCTACTCTACCCCTATACACTCATGACTGCATGTCCAGATTCTGCTCTAACTCCATCTAGAAGTTTGCAGATGATACCACTGCAGTGGGCCGTTTCTGAAATAATGATGAGTCAGAGTACAGGAGGGAGATAGCGAGCTTAGTGACATGGTGTCATGATAACAACCTTTCCTTCAATGTCAGCAAAACAAAAGAGCTAGTCATTGACTTCAGGAAGGGGGTGGGGGGGGGTAGGCGCGCGCGGTGCACATGCTCCTGTCACATCGACGGTGTTGAGATCAAGAAGGTTGAGAGCTTCAAGTTCCTAGGAGTGAACATCACCAATAACTAGTCCTGGTACAACCACATAGACGCCTCAGCCAAGAAAGCTCACCACTGCCTCTACTTCCTCAGGAGATTAAAGAAATTTGACATGTTCCCATCGACCCTCACCAATTTTTATTAATGCACTACAGAAAGTATCCTATCTGAATGCATCATGGTTTGGTATGGCAACTGCTCTGCCCCTGACTGCAGGAAACTGCAGAGCGTTGTGGACACAGCTCAGCACATCACGGAAACCAGCCTCTCCTCCATGGACTCTGTCTATATTTCTTGCTACCTCAGTAAAGCAGCCAACATAATCAAAGATCCCACCCACCCCAGACATTTCTCTTCTTCCCTCTCCCTTTGGGCAGAAGATACAAAAGCCTGAAAGCACGTACCACCAGGCTCAAGGACAGCTTCTATCCTGCTGTTATAAGACTATTGAACAGTCCCCTAGTACGATAAGATGGACTGTTGACCTCACAATCTACCTTGTGATGACCTTGCATCTTATTGTCTACCTCCAGTGCACTTTTTATATAACTGTAACACTTTATTCTGCATTCTGTTATGTTTTACCTTGCACTACCTCGACGCACTGTATAATGAATTGATCTCTTTGAATAGTATGCAAGACAAGTTTTTCACTGTATCTCGGTACATGTGACAATAATAAACCAATTCCAATTCTTCTCCTTTCACATGCTCTTCATAACCTACATTTTTGGTCTTCTAGGCTAAGATCTCCTATGTGGCCAGTGTCAAATTTTATTCGATGGCACATTTGAGAATTATCTTGAAACATTTTCCTATGTTAATAGTGGTTTAAAAATGGACGTCGTTGCATGCATTCAAAATCAGCGTCACGTGCAATGAGTTGAGAGAGAAGAGGTGATTGAAAGCAGATATTAGAGAATCCAGATGCCGGATATAATAGAGACCCACAGGTATGATGAGAATAAGAAAGTGAAGGAAATAAATGCAAATCAAAAAAAAACTAGAAAAATTGATGAGGTTGAAACATAGTTAATCCCAACAACTAGATGATCTTCATTGCAGAGATTTGAAAGAAGTGGCTTTAAAGATGGCAGTTGCTCTGGTTAGCATCTTTCAAAGTTCCATAGATTCTGG